>NW_027554344.1:0-119094 GCF_965152235.1 Eretmochelys imbricata | reverse complement strand
TACTAGCATTGATCAGGAAGAACTCTCCCATTTTGAGTCATTTTCATCAAATCATGAACTGATATCTACCAAATCACAGGAAGCGAATCGGAAAGGCTTTTGGGGGATGATTCCATTTGTCACTGATTTAGAGCATGGATCTGTTATAACTTTCTCATTTTTAGCAATTTTCACCATCAATCTCCACCAAATCCTGAAGAAAGAATAGACTTTTGTTTTGGTGGATGTTTCCATGAGCAATAGATCAGGATTCCAGATTAGGCACGTCTTTCTCATCTGGAGTAATTTTCACGCACTGCTCTGTAGCATAGGACGAGAAGTGAATCCTCGGGTCTTTCAGGAAGATTCCTTCTCCAATTTGTCTGTTGCGCACATCCAAGATGAATTTCTCATGTTGAGTCTATTTCAGGAACTGATTTCTTCCAAGTCAACAGGAGCGAATTGGAATGTACTAAGGAGGCTCATTATGTGAGGAATGAATGACTACCACGAAGCCGTTCAGAATTGCTTATTTTTTGGAATTTTCAAGACTCGAGTATAACAAATCACCAGAAGCAAATCTGAAAGGATTTTGGAGGATCATGCCAGATGGAGTTAATGAGTAGCAGTGATCAGTAATTACTGTTGAATTTTTGTAATTTTCGTGAACTGATCCCTACCAAAGGATCAGGAGAGAATCCGAATGGCTTTTCGAGGAAGCGTGCATGAGACATCAATGGCTACATCTGATTCGTATTGAAGGTCTCCTTTTTAGGAATTTACACTACCCATCTCTACCAAGTGACCAGCAGAGTATCGAAAAGGTCTTTGGAGGATGATTCCATGAGGTACTAATTAGCTGCAGGGATCAGTAATAAATGTTTGATTTGTTAGTAATTTTCATGAACCAATCTCTACAAACTCAGGAGGAGAGAATTGCTGGAGGATTGCTGGAGTCTTTACTACTAGGTGCTTGTAAAGAATGATTTTTCTACTTTCAGTAATTTGCACAAACCGATCTGTTCCAAGGCACCAAGAGTGAATGCAATTGTTTTTCTGGTGGATGATTCCATGAGAAATTCATCAGAAGACGGGTGAGGAATGAATTTTCTCTTTCCTACTAATTTTCACCAACCGATTTTATTCCATGAGGTACTAATTAGCTGCAGGGATCAGTAATAAATGTTTGATTTGTTAGTAATTTTCATGAACCAATCTCTACAAACTCAGGAGGAGAGAATTGCTGGAGGATTGCGGGAGTCTTTACCACTAGGTGCTTGTCAAGAATGATTTTTCTACTTTGAGTAATTTGCACAAACCGATCTGTTCCAAGGCACCAAGAGAGAATGCAATTGTTTTTCCGGTGCATGATTCCATGGGAAATTCATCAGAAGACGGGTGAGGAATGAATTTTCTCTTTCCTACTAATTTTCACCAACCGATTTTATTCACAATCACCAGGAGTTAATTGTCAAAGGATTTGGGAGGATGATTCCAAGTGTAATTAATTACTAGCATTGATCAGGAAGAACTCTCCCATTTTGAGTCATTTTCATCAAATCATGAACTGATATCTACCAAATCACAGGAAGCGAATCGGAAAGGCTTTTGGGGGATGATTCCATTTGTCACTGATTTAGAGCATGGATCTGTTATAACTTTCTCATTTTTAGCAATTTTCACCATCAATCTCCACCAAATCCTGAAGAAAGAATAGACTTTTGTTTTGGTGGATGTTTCCATGAGCAATAGATCAGGATTCCAGATTAGGCACATCTTTCTCATCTGGAGTAATTTTCACGCACTGCTCTGTAGCATAGGACGAGAAGTGAATCCTCGGGTCTTTCAGGAAGATTCCTTCTCCAATTTGTCTGTTGCGCACATCCAAGATGAATTTCTCATGTTGAGTCTATTTCAGGAACTGATTTCTTCCAAGTCAACAGGAGCGAATTGGAATGTACTAAGGAGGCTCATTATGTGAGGAATGAATGACTACCACGAAGCCGTTCAGAATTGCTTATTTTTTGGAATTTTCAAGACTCGAGTATAACAAATCACCAGAAGCAAATCTGAAAGGATTTTGGAGGATCATGCCAGATGGAGTTAATGAGTAGCAGTGATCAGTAATTACTGTTGAATTTTTGTAATTTTCGTGAACCGATCCCTACCAAAGGATCAGGAGAGAATCCGAATGGCTTTTCGAGGAAGCGTGCATGAGACATCAATGGCTACATCTGATTCGTATTGAAGGTCTCCTTTTTAGCAATTTACACTACCCATCTCTACCAAGTGACCAGCAGAGTATCGAAAAGGTCTTTGGAGGATGATTCCATGAGGTACTAATTAGCTGCAGGGATCAGTAATAAATGTTTGATTTGTTAGTAATTTTCATGAACCAATCTCTACAAACTCAGGAGGAGAGAATTGCTGGAGGATTGCTGGAGTCTTTACTACTAGGTGCTTGTAAAGAATGATTTTTCTACTTTCAGTAATTTGCACAAACCGATCTGTTCCAAGGCACCAAGAGAGAATGCAATTGTTTTTCTGGTGGATGATTCCATGAGAAATTCATCAGAAGACGGGTGAGGAATGAATTTTCTCTTTCCTACTAATTTTCACCAACCGATTTTATTCACAATCACCAGGAGTTCATTGTCAAAGGATTTGGGAGGATGATTCCAAGTGTAATTAATTACTAGCATTCATCAGGAAGAACTCTCCCATTTTGAGTCATTTTCATCAAATCATGAACTGATATCTACCAAATCACAAGAAGCGAATCGGAAAGGCTTTTGGGGGATGATTCCATTTCTCACTGATTTAGAGCATGGATCAGTTATAACTTTCTCATTTTTAGCAATTTTCACCATCAATCTCCACCAAATCCTGAAGAGAGAATAGACTTGTGTTTTGGTGGATGATTCCATGACCAATAGATCAGGATACCAGATTAGGCATGTCTTTCTCATCTGGAGTAATTTTCACGCACTGCTCTGTAGCATAGGACGAGAAGTGAATCCTCGGGTCTTTCAGGAAGATTCCTTCTCCAATTTGTCTGTTGCGCACATCCAGGATGAATTTCTCATGTTGAGTCTATTTCAGGAACTGATTTCTTCCAAGTCAACAGGAGCGAATTGGAATGTACTAAGGAGGCTCATTATGTGAGGAATGAATGACTACCACGAAGCTGTTCAGAATTGCTTATTTTTCGGAATTTTCAAGACTCGAGTATAACAAATCACCAGAAGCAAATCTGAAAGGATTTTGGAGGATCATGCCAGATGGAGTTAATGAGTAGCAGTGATCAGTAATTACTGTTGAATTTTTGTAATTTTCATGAACCGATCCCTACCAAAGGATCAGGAGAGAATCCGAATGGCTTTTCGAGGAAGCGTGCATGAGACATCAATGGCTACATCTGATTCGTATTGAAGGTCTCCTTTTTAGCAATTTACACTACCCATCTCTACCAAGTGACCAGCAGAGTATCGAAAAGGTCTTTGGAGGATGATTCCATGAGGTACTAATTAGCTGCAGGGATCAGTAATAAATGTTTGATTTGTTAGTAATTTTCATGAACCAATCTCTACAAACTCAGGAGGAGAGAATTGCTGGAGGATTGCTGGAGTCTTTACTACTAGGTGCTTGTAAAGAATGATTTTTCTACTTTCAGTAATTTGCACAAACCGATCTGTTCCAAGGCACCAAGAGAGAATGCAATTGTTTTTCTGGTGGATGATTCCATGAGAAATTCATCAGAAGACGGGTGAGGAATGAATTTTCTCTTTCCTACTAATTTTCACCAACCGATTTTATTCCATGAGGTACTAATTAGCTGCAGGGATCAGTAATAAATGTTTGATTTGTTAGTAATTTTCATGAACCAATCTCTACAAACTCAGGAGGAGAGAATTGCTGGAGGATTGCTGGAGTCTTTACTACTAGGTGCTTGTAAAGAATGATTTTTCTACTTTGAGTAATTTGCACAAACCGATCTGTTCCAAGGCACCAAGAGAGAATGCAATTGTTTTTCCAGTGCATGATTCCAGTGGAAATTCATCAGAAGACGGGTGAGGAATGAATTTTCTCTTTCCTACTAATTTTCACCAACCGATTTTATTCACAATCACCAGGAGTTAATTGTCAAAGGATTTGGGAGGATGATTCCAAGTGTAATTAATTACTAGCATTGATCAGGAAGACCTCTCCCATTTTGAGTCATTTTCATCAAATCATGAACTGATATCTACCAAATCACAAGAAGCGAATCGGAAAGGCTTTTGGGGGATGATTCCATTTGTCACTGATTTAGAGCATGGATCTGTTATAACTTTCTCATTTTTAGCAATTTTCACCATCAATCTCCACCAAATCCTGAAGAGAGAATAGACTTGTGTTTTGGTGGATGATTCCATGACCAATAGATCAGGATACCAGATTAGGCATGTCTTTCTCATCTGGAGTAATTTTCACGCACTGCTCTGTAGCATAGGACGAGAAGTGAATCCTCGGGTCTTTCAGGAAGATTCCTTCTCCAATTTGTCTGTTGCGCACATCCAAGATGAATTTCTCATGTTGAGTCTATTTCAGGAACTGATTTCTTCCAAGTCAACAGGAGCGAATTGGAATGTACTAAGGAGGCTCATTATGTGAGGAATGAATGACTATCACGAAGCCGTTCAGAATTGCTTATTTTTCGGAATTTTCAAGACTCGAATATAACAAATCACCAGAAGCAAATCTGAAAGGATTTTGGAGGATCATGCCAGATGGAGTTAATGAGTAGCAGTGATCAGTAATTACTGTTGAATTTTTGTAATTTTCGTGAACCGATCTCTACCAAAGGATCAGGAGAGAATCCAAATGGCTTTTCGAGGAAGCGTGCATGAGACATCAATGGCTACATCTGATTCGTATTGAAGGTCTCCTTTTTAGCAATTTACACTACCCATCTCTACCAAGTGACCAGCAGAGTATCGAAAAGGTCTTTGGAGGATGATTCCATGAGGTACTAATTAGCTGCAGGGATCAGTAATAAATATTTGATTTGTTAGTAATTTTCATGAACCAATCTCTACAAACTCAGGAGGAGAGAATTGCTGGAGGATTGCTGGAGTCTTTACCACTACGTGCTTGTCAAGAATGATTTTTCTACTTTGAGTAATTTGCACAAACCGATCTGTTCCAAGGCACCAAGAGAGAATGCAATTGTTTTTCCGGTGGATGATTCCATGGGAAATTCATCAGAAGACGGGTGAGGAATGAATTTTCTCTTTCCTACTAATTTTCACCAACCGATTTTATTCACAATCACCAGGAGTTAATTGTCAAAGGATTTGGGAGGATGATTCCAAGTGTAATTAATTACTAGCATTGATCAGGAAGAACTCTCCCATTTTGAGTCATTTTCATCAAATCATGAACTGATATCTACCAAATCACAGGAAGCGAATCGGAAAGGCTTTTGGGGGATGATTCCATTTGTCACTGATTTAGAGCATGGATCTGTTATAACTTTCTCATTTTTAGCAATTTTCACCATCAATCTCCACCAAATCCTGAAGAAAGAATAGACTTTTGTTTTGGTGGATGTTTCCATGAGCAATAGATCAGGATTCCAGATTAGGCACGTCTTTCTCATCTGGAGTAATTTTCACGCACTGCTCTGTAGCATAGGACGAGAAGTGAATCCTCGGGTCTTTCAGGAAGATTCCTTCTCCAATTTGTCTGTTGCGCACATCCAAGATGAATTTCTCATGTTGAGTCTATTTCAGGAACTGATTTCTTCCAAGTCAACAGGAGCGAATTGGAATGTACTAAGGAGGCTCATTATGTGAGGAATGAATGACTACCACGAAGCCGTTCAGAATTGCTTATTTTTTGGAATTTTCAAGACTCGAGTATAACAAATCACCAGAAGCAAATCTGAAAGGATTTTGGAGGATCATGCCAGATGGAGTTAATGAGTAGCAGTGATCAGTAATTACTGTTGAATTTTTGTAATTTTCGTGAACCGATCCCTACCAAAGGATCAGGAGAGAATCCGAATGGCTTTTCGAGGAAGCGTGCATGAGACATCAATGGCTACATCTGATTCGTATTGAAGGTCTCCTTTTTAGCAATTTACACTACCCATCTCTACCAAGTGACCAGCAGAGTATCGAAAAGGTCTTTGGAGGATGATTCCATGAGGTACTAATTAGCTGCAGGGATCAGTAATAAATGTTTGATTTGTTAGTAATTTTCATGAACCAATCTCTACAAACTCAGGAGGAGAGAATTGCTGGAGGATTGCTGGAGTCTTTACCACTAGGTGCTTGTCAAGAATGATTTTTCTACTTTGAGTAATTTGCACAAACCGATCTGTTCCAAGGCACCAAGAGAGAATGCAATTGTTTTTCCGGTGGATGATTCCATGGGAAATTCATCAGAAGACGGGTGAGGAATGAATTTTCTCTTTCCTACTAATTTTCACCAACCGATTTTATTCACAATCACCAGGAGTTAATTGTCAAAGGATTTGGGAGGATGATTCCAAGTGTAATTAATTACTAGCATTGAACAGGAAGAACTCTCCCATTTTGAGTCATTTTCATCAAATCATGAACTGATATCTACCAAATCACAGGAAGCGAATCGGAAAGGCTTTTGGGGGATGATTCCATTTGTCACTGATTTAGAGCATGGATCTGTTATAACTTTCTCATTTTTTGCAATTTTCACCATCAATCTCCACCAAATCCTGAAGAAAGAATAGACTTTTGTTTTGGTGGATGTTTCCATGAGCAATAGATCAGGATTCCATATTAGGCACGTCTTTCTCATCTGGAGTAATTTTCACGCACTGCTCTGTAGCATAGGACGAGAAGTGAATCCTCGGGTCTTTCAGGAAGATTCCTTCTCCAATTTGTCTGTTGCGCACATCCAAGATGAATTTCTCATGTTGAGTCTATTTCAGGAACTGATTTCTTCCAAGTCAACAGGAGCGAATTGGAATGTACTAAGGAGGCTCATTATGTGAGGAATGAATGACTACCACGAAGCCGTTCAGAATTGCTTATTTTTCGGAATTTTCAAGACTCGAGTATAACAAATCACCAGAAGCAAATCTGAAAGGATTTTGGAGGATCATGCCAGATGGAGTTAATGAGTAGCAGTGATCAGTAATTACTGTTGAATTTTTGTAATTTTCGTGAACCGATCCCTACCAAAGGATCAGGAGAGAATCCGAATGGCTTTTCGAGGAAGCGTGCATGAGACATCAATGGCTACATCTGATTCGTATTGAAGGTCTCCTTTTTAGCAATTTACACTACCCATCTCTACCAAGTGACCAGCAGAGTATCGAAAAGGTCTTTGGAGGATGATTCCATGAGGTACTAATTAGCTGCAGGGATCAGTAATAAATGTTTGATTTGTTAGTAATTTTCATGAACCAATCTCTACAAACTCAGGAGGAGAGAATTGCTGGAGGATTGCTGGAGTCTTTACTACTAGGTGCTTGTAAAGAATGATTTTTCTACTTTCAGTAATTTGCACAAACCGATCTGTTCCAAGGCACCAAGAGAGAATGCAATTGTTTTTCTGGTGGATGATTCCATGAGAAATTCATCAGAAGACGGGTGATGAATGAATTTTCTCTTTCCTACTAATTTTCACCAACCGATTTTATTCACAATCACCAGGAGTTCATTGTCAAAGGATTTGGGAGGATGATTCCAAGTGTAATTAATTACTAGCATTCATCAGGAAGAACTCTCCCATTTTGAGTCATTTTCATCAAATCATGAACTGATATCTACCAAATCACAAGAAGCGAATCGGAAAGGCTTTTGGGGGATGATTCCATTTCTCACTGATTTAGAGCATGGATCAGTTATAACTTTCTCATTTTTAGCAATTTTCACCATCAATCTCCACCAAATCCTGAAGAGAGAATAGACTTGTGTTTTGGTGGATGATTCCATGACCAATAGATCAGGATACCAGATTAGGCATGTCTTTCTCATCTGGAGTCATTTTCACGCACTGCTCTGTAGCATAGGACGAGAAGTGAATCCTCGGGTCTTTCAGGAAGATTCCTTCTCCAATTTGTCTGTTGCGCACATCCAGGATGAATTTCTCATGTTGAGTCTATTTCAGGAACTGATTTCTTCCAAGTCAACAGGAGCGAATTGGAATGTACTAAGGAGGCTCATTATGTGAGGAATGAATGACTACCACGAAGCCGTTCAGAATTGCTTATTTTTCGGAATTTTCAAGACTCGAGTATAACAAATCACCAGAAGCAAATCTGAAAGGATTTTGGAGGATCATGCCAGATGGAGTTAATGAGTAGCAGTGATCAGTAATTACTGTTGAATTTTTGTAATTTTCGTGAACCGATCCCTACCAAAGGATCAGGAGAGAATCCGAATGGCTTTTCGAGGAAGCGTGCATGAGACATCAATGGCTACATCTGATTCGTATTGAAGGTCTCCTTTTTAGCAATTTACACTACCCATCTCTACCAAGTGACCAGCAGAGTATCGAAAAGGTCTTTGGAGGATGATTCCATGAGGTACTAATTAGCTGCAGGGATCAGTAATAAATGTTTGATTTGTTAGTAATTTTCATGAACCAATCTCTACAAACTCAGGAGGAGAGAATTGCTGGAGGATTGCTGGAGTCTTTACTACTAGGTGCTTGTAAAGAATGATTTTTCTACTTTGAGTAATTTGCACAAACCGATCTGTTCCAAGGCACCAAGAGAGAATGCAATTGTTTTTCTGGTGGATGATTCCATGAGAAATTCATCAGAAGACGGGTGAGGAATGAATTTTCTCTTTCCTACTAATTTTCACCAACCGATTTTATTCCATGAGGTACTAATTAGCTGCAGGGATCAGTAATAAATGTTTGATTTGTTAGTAATTTTCATGAACCAATCTCTACAAACTCAGGAGGAGAGAATTGCTGGAGGATTGCTGGAGTCTTTACTACTAGGTGCTTGTAAAGAATGATTTTTCTACTTTGAGTAATTTGCACAAACCGATCTGTTCCAAGGCACCAAGAGAGAATGCAATTGTTTTTCCGGTGCATGATTCCACTGGAAATTCATCAGAAGACGGGTGAGGAATGAATTTTCTCTTTCCTACTAATTTTCACCAACCGATTTTATTCACAATCACCAGGAGTTAATTGTCAAAGGATTTGGGAGGATGATTCCAAGTGTAATTAATTACTAGCATTGATCAGGAAGAACTCTCCCATTTTGAGTCATTTTCATCAAATCATGAACTGATATCTACCAAATCACAGGAAGCGAATCGGAAAGGCTTTTGGGGGATGATTCCATTTGTCACTGATTTAGAGCATGGATCTGTTATAACTTTCTCATTTTTAGCAATTTTCACCATCAATCTCCACCAAATCCTGAAGAGAGAATAGACTTGTGTTTTGGTGGATGATTCCATGACCAATAGATCAGGATACCAGATTAGGCATGTCTTTCTCATCTGGAGTAATTTTCACGCACTGCTCTGTAGCATAGGACGAGAAGTGAATCCTCGGGTCTTTCAGGAAGATTCCTTCTCCAATTTGTCTGTTGCGCACATCCAAGATGAATTTCTCATGTTGAGTCTATTTCAGGAACTGATTTCTTCCAAGTCAACAGGAGCGAATTGGAATGTACTAAGGAGGCTCATTATGTGAGGAATGAATGACTATCACGAAGCCGTTCAGAATTGCTTATTTTTCGGAATTTTCAAGACTCGAATATAACAAATCACCAGAAGCAAATCTGAAAGGATTTTGGAGGATCATGCCAGATGGAGTTAATGAGTAGCAGTGATCAGTAATTACTGTTGAATTTTTGTAATTTTCGTGAACCGATCTCTACCAAAGGATCAGGAGAGAATCCAAATGGCTTTTCGAGGAAGCGTGCATGAGACATCAATGGCTACATCTGATTCGTATTGAAGGTCTCCTTTTTAGCAATTTACACTACCCATCTCTACCAAGTGACCAGCAGAGTATCGAAAAGGTCTTTGGAGGATGATTCCATGAGGTACTAATTAGCTGCAGGGATCAGTAATAAATGTTTGATTTGTTAGTAATTTTCATGAACCAATCTCTACAAACTCAGGAGGAGAGAATTGCTGGAGGATTGCTGGAGTCTTTACCACTAGGTGCTTGTCAAGAATGATTTTTCTACTTTGAGTAATTTGCACAAACCGATCTGTTCCAAGGCACCAAGAGAGAATGCAACTGTTTTTCCGGTGGATGATTCCATGGGAAATTCATCAGAAGACGGGTGAGGAATGAATTTTCTCTTTCCTACTAATTTTCACCAACCGATTTTATTCACAATCCCCAGGAGTTAATTGTCAAAGGATTTGGGAGGATGATTCCAAGTGTAATTAATTACTAGCATTGATCAGGAAGAACTCTCCCATTTTGAGTCATTTTCATCAAATCATGAACTGATATCTACCAAATCACAGGAAGCGAATCGGAAAGGCTTTTGGGGGATGATTCCATTTGTCACTGATTTAGAGCATGGATCTGTTATAACTTTCTCATTTTTAGCAATTTTCACCATCAATCTCCACCAAATCCTGAAGAAAGAATAGACTTTTGTTTTGGTGGATGTTTCCATGAGCAATAGATCAGGATTCCAGATTAGGCACGTCTTTCTCATCTGGAGTAATTTTCACGCACTGCTCTGTAGCATAGGACGAGAAGTGAATCCTCGGGTCTTTCAGGAAGATTCCTTCTCCAATTTGTCTGTTGCGCACATCCAAGATGAATTTCTCATGTTGAGTCTATTTCAGGAACTGATTTCTTCCAAGTCAACAGGAGCGAATTGGAATGTACTAAGGAGGCTCATTATGTGAGGAATGAATGACTACCACGAAGCCGTTCAGAATTGCTTATTTTTTGGAATTTTCAAGACTCGAGTATAACAAATCACCAGAAGCAAATCTGAAAGGATTTTGGAGGATCATGCCAGATGGAGTTAATGAGTAGCAGTGATCAGTAATTACTGTTGAATTTTTGTAATTTTCGTGAACCGATCCCTACCAAAGGATCAGGAGAGAATCCGAATGGCTTTTCGAGGAAGCGTGCATGAGACATCAATGGCTACATCTGATTCGTATTGAAGGTCTCCTTTTTAGCAATTTACACTACCCATCTCTACCAAGTGACCAGCAGAGTATCGAAAAGGTCTTTGGAGGATTATTCCATGAGGTACTAATTAGCTGCAGGGATCAGTAATAAATGTTTGATTTGTTAGTAATTTTCATGAACCAATCTCTACAAACTCAGGAGGAGAGAATTGCTGGAGGATTGCTGGAGTCTTTACTACTAGGTGCTTGTAAAGAATGATTTTTCTACTTTCAGTAATTTGCACAAACCGATCTGTTCCAAGGCACCAAGAGAGAATGCAATTGTTTTTCTGGTGGATGTTTCCATGAGAAATTCATCAGAAGACGGGTGAGGAATGAATTTTCTCTTTCCTACTAATTTTCACCAACCGATTTTATTCCATGAGGTACTAATTAGCTGCAGGGATCAGTAATAAATGTTTGATTTGTTAGTAATTTTCATGAACCAATCTCTACAAACTAAGGAGGAGAGAATTGCTGGAGGATTGCTGGAGTCTTTACTACTAGGTGCTTGTAAAGAATGATTTTTCTACTTTGAGTAATTTGCACAAACCGATCTGTTCCAAGGCACCAAGAGAGAATGCAATTGTTTTTCCGGTGGATGATTCCATGGGAAATTCATCAGAAGACGGGTGAGGAATGAATTTTCTCTTTCCTACTAATTTTCACCAACCGATTTTATTCACAATCCCCAGGAGTTAATTGTCAAAGGATTTGGGAGGATGATTCCAAGTGTAATTAATTACTAGCATTGATCAGGAAGAACTCTCCCATTTTGAGTCATTTTCATCAAATCATGAACTGATATCTACCAAATCACAGGAAGCGAATCGGAAAGGCTTTTGGGGGATGATTCCATTTGTCACTGATTTAGAGCATGGATCTGTTATAACTTTCTCATTTTTAGCAATTTTCACCATCAATCTCCACCAAATCCTGAAGAAAGAATAGACTTTTGTTTTGGTGGATGTTTCCATGAGCAATAGATCAGGATTCCAGATTAGGCACATCTTTCTCATCTGGAGTAATTTTCACGCACTGCTCTGTAGCATAGGACGAGAAGTGAATCCTCGGGTCTTTCAGGAAGATTCCTTCTCCAATTTGTCTGTTGCGCACATCCAAGATGAATTTCTCATGTTGAGTCTATTTCAGGAACTGATTTCTTCCAAGTCAACAGGAGCGAATTGGAATGTACTAAGGAGGCTCATTATGTGAGGAATGAATGACTACCACGAAGCCGTTCAGAATTGCTTATTTTTTGGAATTTTCAAGACTCGAGTATAACAAATCACCAGAAGCAAATCTGAAAGGATTTTGGAGGATCATGCCAGATGGAGTTAATGAGTAGCAGTGATCAGTAATTACTGTTGAATTTTTGTAATTTTCGTGAACCGATCCCTACCAAAGGATCAGGAGAGAATCCGAATGGCTTTTCGAGGAAGCGTGCATGAGACATCAATGGCTACATCTGATTCGTATTGAAGGTCTCCTTTTTAGCAATTTACACTACCCATCTCTACCAAGTGACCAGCAGAGTATCGAAAAGGTCTTTGGAGGATGATTCCATGAGGTACTAATTAGCTGCAGGGATCAGTAATAAATGTTTGATTTGTTAGTAATTTTCATGAACCAATCTCTACAAACTCAGGAGGAGAGAATTGCTGGAGGATTGCTGGAGTCTTTACTACTAGGTGCTTGTAAAGAATGATTTTTCTACTTTCAGTAATTTGCACAAACCGATCTGTTCCAAGGCACCAAGAGAGAATGCAATTGTTTTTCTGGTGGATGATTCCATGAGAAATTCATCAGAAGACGGGTGAGGAATGAATTTTCTCTTTCCTACTAATTTTCACCAACCGATTTTATTCACAATCACCAGGAGTTCATTGTCAAAGGATTTGGGAGGATGATTCCAAGTGTAATTAATTACTAGCATTCATCAGGAAGAACTCTCCCATTTTGAGTCATTTTCATCAAATCATGAACTGATATCTACCAAATCACAAGAAGCGAATCGGAAAGGCTTTTGGGGGATGATTCCATTTCTCACTGATTTAGAGCATGGATCAGTTATAACTTTCTCATTTTTAGCAATTTTCACCATCAATCTCCACCAAATCCTGAAGAGAGAATAGACTTGTGTTTTGGTGGATGATTCCATGACCAATAGATCAGGATACCAGATTAGGCATGTCTTTCTCATCTGGAGTAATTTTCACGCACTGCTCTGTAGCATAGGACGAGAAGTGAATCCTCGGGTCTTTCAGGAAGATTCCTTCTCCAATTTGTCTGTTGCGCACATCCAAGATGAATTTCTCATGTTGAGTCTATTTCAGGAACTGATTTCTTCCAAGTCAACAGGAGCGAATTGGAATGTACTAAGGAGGCTCATTATGTGAGGAATGAATGACTACCACGAAGCCGTTCAGAATTGCTTATTTTTTGGAATTTTCAAGACTCGAGTATAACAAATCACCAGAAGCAAATCTGAAAGGATTTTGGAGGATCATGCCAGATGGAGTTAATGAGTAGCAGTGATCAGTAATTACTGTTGAATTTTTGTAATTTTCGTGAACCGATCCCTACCAAAGGATCAGGAGAGAATCCGAATGGCTTTTCGAGGAAGCGTGCATGAGACATCAATGGCTACATCTGATTCGTATTGAAGGTCTCCTTTTTAGCAATTTACACTACCCATCTCTACCAAGTGACCAGCAGAGTATCGAAAAGGTCTTTGGAGGATGATTCCATGAGGTACTAATTAGCTGCAGGGATCAGTAATAAATGTTTGATTTGTTAGTAATTTTCATGAACCAATCTCTACAAACTCAGGAGGAGAGAATTGCTGGAGGATTGCTGGAGTCTTTACCACTAGGTGCTTGTCAAGAATGATTTTTCTACTTTGAGTAATTTGCACAAACCGATCTGTTCCAAGGCACCAAGAGAGAATGCAATTGTTTTTCCGGTGGATGATTCCATGGGAAATTCATCAGAAGACGGGTGAGGAATGAATTTTCTCTTTCCTACTAATTTTCACCAACCGATTTTATTCACAATCACCAGGAGTTCATTGTCAAAGGATTTGGGAGGATGATTCCAAGTGTAATTAATTACTAGCATTGATCAGGAAGAACTCTCCCATTTTGAGTCATTTTCATCAAATCATGAACTGATATCTACCAAATCACAAGAAGCGAATCGGAAAGGCTTTTGGGGGATGATTCCATTTCTCACTGATTTAGAGCATGGATCAGTTATAACTTTCTCATTTTTAGCAATTTTCACCATCAATCTCCACCAAATCCTGAAGAGAGAATAGACTTGTGTTTTGGTGGATGATTCCATGACCAATAGATCAGGATACCAGATTAGGCATGTCTTTCTCATCTGGAGTAATTTTCACGCACTGCTCTGTAGCATAGGACGAGAAGTGAATCCTCGGGTCTTTCAGGAAGATTCCTTCTCCAATTTGTCTGTTGCGCACATCCAGGATGAATTTCTCATGTTGAGTCTATTTCAGGAACTGATTTCTTCCAAGTCAACAGGAGCGAATTGGAATGTACTAAGGAGGCTCATTATGTGAGGAATGAATGACTACCACGAAGCTGTTCAGAATTGCTTATTTTTCGGAATTTTCAAGACTCGAGTATAACAAATCACCAGAAGCAAATCTGAAAGGATTTTGGAGGATCATGCCAGATGGAGTTAATGAGTAGCAGTGATCAGTAATTACTGTTGAATTTTTGTAATTTTCGTGAACCGATCCCTACCAAAGGATCAGGAGAAAATCCGAATGGCTTTTCGAGGAAGCGTGCATGAGACATCAATGGCTACATCTGATTCGTATTGAAGGTCTCCTTTTTAGCAATTTACACTACCCATCTCTACCAAGTGACCAGCAGAGTATCGAAAAGGTCTTTGGAGGATGATTCCATGAGGTACTAATTAGCTGCAGGGATCAGTAATAAATGTTTGATTTGTTAGTAATTTTCATGAACCAATCTCTACAAACTCAGGAGGAGAGAATTGCTGGAGGATTGCTGGAGTCTTTACTACTAGGTGCTTGTAAAGAATGATTTTTCTACTTTCAGTAATTTGCACAAACCGATCTGTTCCAAGGCACCAAGAGAGAATGCAATTGTTTTTCTGGTGGATGATTCCATGAGAAATTCATCAGAAGACGGGTGAGGAATGAATTTTCTCTTTCCTACTAATTTTCACCAACCGATTTTATTCCATGAGGTACTAATTAGCTGCAGGGATCAGTAATAAATGTTTGATTTGTTAGTAGTTTTCATGAACCAATCTCTACAAACTCAGGAGGAGAGAATTGCTGGAGGATTGCTGGAGTCTTTACTACTAGGTGCTTGTAAAGAATGATTTTTCTACTTTGAGTAATTTGCACAAACCGATCTGTTCCAAGGCACCAAGAGAGAATGCAATTGTTTTTCCGGTGCATGATTCCAGTGGAAATTCATCAGAAGACGGGTGAGGAATGAATTTTCTCTTTCCTACTAATTTTCACCAACCGATTTTATTCACAATCACCAGGAGTTAATTGTCAAAGGATTTGGGAGGATGATTCCAAGTGTAATTAATTACTAGCATTGATCAGGAAGAACTCTCCCATTTTGAGTCATTTTCATCAAATCATGAACTGATATCTACCAAATCACAGGAAGCGAATCGGAAAGGCTTTTGGGGGATGATTCCATTTGTCACTGATTTAGAGCATGGATCTGTTATAACTTTCTCATTTTTAGCAATTTTCACCATCAATCTCCACCAAATCCTGAAGAGAGAATAGACTTGTGTTTTGGTGGATGATTCCATGACCAATAGATCAGGATACCAGATTAGGCATGTTTTTCTCATCTGGAGTAATTTTCACGCACTGCTCTGTAGCATAGGACGAGAAGTGAATCCTCGGGTCTTTCAGGAAGATTCCTTCTCCAATTTGTCTGTTGCGCACATCCAAGATGAATTTCTCATGTTGAGTCTATTTCAGGAACTGATTTCTTCCAAGTCAACAGGAGCGAATTGGAATGTACTAAGGAGGCTCATTATGTGAGGAATGAATGACTATCACGAAGCCATTCAGAATTGCTTATTTTTCGGAATTTTCAAGACTCGAATATAACAAATCACCAGAAGCAAATCTGAAAGGATTTTGGAGGATCATGCCAGATGGAGTTAATGAGTAGCAGTGATCAGTAATTACTGTTGAATTTTTGTAATTTTCGTGAACCGATCCCTACCAAAGGATCAGGAGAGAATCCGAATGGCTTTTCGAGGAAGCGTGCATGAGACATCAATGGCTACATCTGATTCGTATTGAAGGTCTCCTTTTTAGCAATTTACACTACCCATCTCTACCAAGTGACCAGCAGAGTATCGAAAAGGTCTTTGGAGGATGATTCCATGAGGTACTAATTAGCTGCAGGGATCAGTAATAAATGTTTGATTTGTTAGTAATTTTCATGAACCAATCTCTACAAACTCAGGAGGAGAGAATTGCTGGAGGATTGCGGGAGTCTTTACCACTAGGTGCTTGTCAAGAATGATTTTTCTACTTTGAGTAATTTGCACAAACCGATCTGTTCCAAGGCACCAAGAGAGAATGCAATTGTTTTTCCGGTGCATGATTCCATGGGAAATTCATCAGAAGACGGGTGAGGAATGAATTTTCTCTTTCCTACTAATTTTCACCAACCGATTTTATTCACAATCACCAGGAGTTAATTGTCAAAGGATTTGGGAGGATGATTCCAAGTGTAATTAATTACTAGCATTGATCAGGAAGAACTCTCCCATTTTGAGTCATTTTCATCAAATCATGAACTGATATCTACCAAATCACAGGAAGCGAATCGGAAAGGCTTTTGGGGGATGATTCCATTTGTCACTGATTTAGAGCATGGATCTGTTATAACTTTCTCATTTTTAGCAATTTTCACCATCAATCTCCACCAAATCCTGAAGAAAGAATAGACTTTTGTTTTGGTGGATGTTTCCATGAGCAATAGATCAGGATTCCAGATTAGGCACGTCTTTCTCATCTGGAGTAATTTTCACGCACTGCTCTGTAGCATAGGACGAGAAGTGAATCCTCGGGTCTTTCAGGAAGATTCCTTCTCCAATTTGTCTGTTGCGCACATCCAAGATGAATTTCTCATGTTGAGTCTATTTCAGGAACTGATTTCTTCCAAGTCAACAGGAGCGAATTGGAATGTACTAAGGAGGCTCATTATGTGAGGAATGAATGACTACCACGAAGCCGTTCAGAATTGCTTATTTTTTGGAATTTTCAAGACTCGAGTATAACAAATCACCAGAAGCAAATCTGAAAGGATTTTGGAGGATCATGCCAGATGGAGTTAATGAGTAGCAGTGATCAGTAATTACTGTTGAATTTTTGTAATTTTCGTGAACTGATCCCTACCAAAGGATCAGGAGAGAATCCGAATGGCTTTTCGAGGAAGCGTGCATGAGACATCAATGGCTACATCTGATTCGTATTGAAGGTCTCCTTTTTAGGAATTTACACTACCCATCTCTACCAAGTGACCAGCAGAGTATCGAAAAGGTCTTTGGAGGATGATTCCATGAGGTACTAATTAGCTGCAGGGATCAGTAATAAATGTTTGATTTGTTAGTAATTTTCATGAACCAATCTCTACAAACTCAGGAGGAGAGAATTGCTGGAGGATTGCTGGAGTCTTTACTACTAGGTGCTTGTAAAGAATGATTTTTCTACTTTCAGTAATTTGCACAAACCGATCTGTTCCAAGGCACCAAGAGTGAATGCAATTGTTTTTCTGGTGGATGATTCCATGAGAAATTCATCAGAAGACGGGTGAGGAATGAATTTTCTCTTTCCTACTAATTTTCACCAACCGATTTTATTCCATGAGGTACTAATTAGCTGCAGGGATCAGTAATAAATGTTTGATTTGTTAGTAATTTTCATGAACCAATCTCTACAAACTCAGGAGGAGAGAATTGCTGGAGGATTGCGGGAGTCTTTACCACTAGGTGCTTGTCAAGAATGATTTTTCTACTTTGAGTAATTTGCACAAACCGATCTGTTCCAAGGCACCAAGAGAGAATGCAATTGTTTTTCCGGTGCATGATTCCATGGGAAATTCATCAGAAGACGGGTGAGGAATGAATTTTCTCTTTCCTACTAATTTTCACCAACCGATTTTATTCACAATCACCAGGAGTTAATTGTCAAAGGATTTGGGAGGATGATTCCAAGTGTAATTAATTACTAGCATTGATCAGGAAGAACTCTCCCATTTTGAGTCATTTTCATCAAATCATGAACTGATATCTACCAAATCACAGGAAGCGAATCGGAAAGGCTTTTGGGGGATGATTCCATTTGTCACTGATTTAGAGCATGGATCTGTTATAACTTTCTCATTTTTAGCAATTTTCACCATCAATCTCCACCAAATCCTGAAGAAAGAATAGACTTTTGTTTTGGTGGATGTTTCCATGAGCAATAGATCAGGATTCCAGATTAGGCACATCTTTCTCATCTGGAGTAATTTTCACGCACTGCTCTGTAGCATAGGACGAGAAGTGAATCCTCGGGTCTTTCAGGAAGATTCCTTCTCCAATTTGTCTGTTGCGCACATCCAAGATGAATTTCTCATGTTGAGTCTATTTCAGGAACTGATTTCTTCCAAGTCAACAGGAGCGAATTGGAATGTACTAAGGAGGCTCATTATGTGAGGAATGAATGACTACCACGAAGCCGTTCAGAATTGCTTATTTTTTGGAATTTTCAAGACTCGAGTATAACAAATCACCAGAAGCAAATCTGAAAGGATTTTGGAGGATCATGCCAGATGGAGTTAATGAGTAGCAGTGATCAGTAATTACTGTTGAATTTTTGTAATTTTCGTGAACCGATCCCTACCAAAGGATCAGGAGAGAATCCGAATGGCTTTTCGAGGAAGCGTGCATGAGACATCAATGGCTACATCTGATTCGTATTGAAGGTCTCCTTTTTAGCAATTTACACTACCCATCTCTACCAAGTGACCAGCAGAGTATCGAAAAGGTCTTTGGAGGATGATTCCATGAGGTACTAATTAGCTGCAGGGATCAGTAATAAATGTTTGATTTGTTAGTAATTTTCATGAACCAATCTCTACAAACTCAGGAGGAGAGAATTGCTGGAGGATTGCTGGAGTCTTTACTACTAGGTGCTTGTAAAGAATGATTTTTCTACTTTCAGTAATTTGCACAAACCGATCTGTTCCAAGGCACCAAGAGAGAATGCAATTGTTTTTCTGGTGGATGATTCCATGAGAAATTCATCAGAAGACGGGTGAGGAATGAATTTTCTCTTTCCTACTAATTTTCACCAACCGATTTTATTCACAATCACCAGGAGTTCATTGTCAAAGGATTTGGGAGGATGATTCCAAGTGTAATTAATTACTAGCATTCATCAGGAAGAACTCTCCCATTTTGAGTCATTTTCATCAAATCATGAACTGATATCTACCAAATCACAAGAAGCGAATCGGAAAGGCTTTTGGGGGATGATTCCATTTCTCACTGATTTAGAGCATGGATCAGTTATAACTTTCTCATTTTTAGCAATTTTCACCATCAATCTCCACCAAATCCTGAAGAGAGAATAGACTTGTGTTTTGGTGGATGATTCCATGACCAATAGATCAGGATACCAGATTAGGCATGTCTTTCTCATCTGGAGTAATTTTCACGCACTGCTCTGTAGCATAGGACGAGAAGTGAATCCTCGGGTCTTTCAGGAAGATTCCTTCTCCAATTTGTCTGTTGCGCACATCCAGGATGAATTTCTCATGTTGAGTCTATTTCAGGAACTGATTTCTTCCAAGTCAACAGGAGCGAATTGGAATGTACTAAGGAGGCTCATTATGTGAGGAATGAATGACTACCACGAAGCTGTTCAGAATTGCTTATTTTTCGGAATTTTCAAGACTCGAGTATAACAAATCACCAGAAGCAAATCTGAAAGGATTTTGGAGGATCATGCCAGATGGAGTTAATGAGTAGCAGTGATCAGTAATTACTGTTGAATTTTTGTAATTTTCATGAACCGATCCCTACCAAAGGATCAGGAGAGAATCCGAATGGCTTTTCGAGGAAGCGTGCATGAGACATCAATGGCTACATCTGATTCGTATTGAAGGTCTCCTTTTTAGCAATTTACACTACCCATCTCTACCAAGTGACCAGCAGAGTATCGAAAAGGTCTTTGGAGGATGATTCCATGAGGTACTAATTAGCTGCAGGGATCAGTAATAAATGTTTGATTTGTTAGTAATTTTCATGAACCAATCTCTACAAACTCAGGAGGAGAGAATTGCTGGAGGATTGCTGGAGTCTTTACTACTAGGTGCTTGTAAAGAATGATTTTTCTACTTTCAGTAATTTGCACAAACCGATCTGTTCCAAGGCACCAAGAGAGAATGCAATTGTTTTTCTGGTGGATGATTCCATGAGAAATTCATCAGAAGACGAGTGAGGAATGAATTTTCTCTTTCCTACTAATTTTCACCAACCGATTTTATTCCATGAGGTACTAATTAGCTGCAGGGATCAGTAATAAATGTTTGATTTGTTAGTAATTTTCATGAACCAATCTCTACAAACTCAGGAGGAGAGAATTGCTGGAGGATTGCTGGAGTCTTTACTACTAGGTGCTTGTAAAGAATGATTTTTCTACTTTGAGTAATTTGCACAAACCGATCTGTTCCAAGGCACCAAGAGAGAATGCAATTGTTTTTCCAGTGCATGATTCCAGTGGAAATTCATCAGAAGACGGGTGAGGAATGAATTTTCTCTTTCCTACTAATTTTCACCAACCGATTTTATTCACAATCACCAGGAGTTAATTGTCAAAGGATTTGGGAGGATGATTCCAAGTGTAATTAATTACTAGCATTGATCAGGAAGACCTCTCCCATTTTGAGTCATTTTCATCAAATCATGAACTGATATCTACCAAATCACAAGAAGCGAATCGGAAAGGCTTTTGGGGGATGATTCCATTTGTCACTGATTTAGAGCATGGATCTGTTATAACTTTCTCATTTTTAGCAATTTTCACCATCAATCTCCACCAAATCCTGAAGAGAGAATAGACTTGTGTTTTGGTGGATGATTCCATGACCAATAGATCAGGATACCAGATTAGGCATGTCTTTCTCATCTGGAGTAATTTTCACGCACTGCTCTGTAGCATAGGACGAGAAGTGAATCCTCGGGTCTTTCAGGAAGATTCCTTCTCCAATTTGTCTGTTGCGCACATCCAAGATGAATTTCTCATGTTGAGTCTATTTCAGGAACTGATTTCTTCCAAGTCAACAGGAGCGAATTGGAATGTACTAAGGAGGCTCATTATGTGAGGAATGAATGACTATCACGAAGCCGTTCAGAATTGCTTATTTTTCGGAATTTTCAAGACTCGAATATAACAAATCACCAGAAGCAAATCTGAAAGGATTTTGGAGGATCATGCCAGATGGAGTTAATGAGTAGCAGTGATCAGTAATTACTGTTGAATTTTTGTAATTTTCGTGAACCGATCTCTACCAAAGGATCAGGAGAGAATCCAAATGGCTTTTCGAGGAAGCGTGCATGAGACATCAATGGCTACATCTGATTCGTATTGAAGGTCTCCTTTTTAGCAATTTACACTACCCATCTCTACCAAGTGACCAGCAGAGTATCGAAAAGGTCTTTGGAGGATGATTCCATGAGGTACTAATTAGCTGCAGGGATCAGTAATAAATATTTGATTTGTTAGTAATTTTCATGAACCAATCTCTACAAACTCAGGAGGAGAGAATTGCTGGAGGATTGCTGGAGTCTTTACCACTACGTGCTTGTCAAGAATGATTTTTCTACTTTGAGTAATTTGCACAAACCGATCTGTTCCAAGGCACCAAGAGAGAATGCAATTGTTTTTCCGGTGGATGATTCCATGGGAAATTCATCAGAAGACGGGTGAGGAATGAATTTTCTCTTTCCTACTAATTTTCACCAACCGATTTTATTCACAATCACCAGGAGTTAATTGTCAAAGGATTTGGGAGGATGATTCCAAGTGTAATTAATTACTAGCATTGATCAGGAAGAACTCTCCCATTTTGAGTCATTTTCATCAAATCATGAACTGATATCTACCAAATCACAGGAAGCGAATCGGAAAGGCTTTTGGGGGATGATTCCATTTGTCACTGATTTAGAGCATGGATCTGTTATAACTTTCTCATTTTTAGCAATTTTCACCATCAATCTCCACCAAATCCTGAAGAAAGAATAGACTTTTGTTTTGGTGGATGTTTCCATGAGCAATAGATCAGGATTCCAGATTAGGCACGTCTTTCTCATCTGGAGTAATTTTCACGCACTGCTCTGTAGCATAGGACGAGAAGTGAATCCTCGGGTCTTTCAGGAAGATTCCTTCTCCAATTTGTCTGTTGCGCACATCCAAGATGAATTTCTCATGTTGAGTCTATTTCAGGAACTGATTTCTTCCAAGTCAACAGGAGCGAATTGGAATGTACTAAGGAGGCTCATTATGTGAGGAATGAATGACTACCACGAAGCCGTTCAGAATTGCTTATTTTTTGGAATTTTCAAGACTCGAGTATAACAAATCACCAGAAGCAAATCTGAAAGGATTTTGGAGGATCATGCCAGATGGAGTTAATGAGTAGCAGTGATCAGTAATTACTGTTGAATTTTTGTAATTTTCGTGAACCGATCCCTACCAAAGGATCAGGAGAGAATCCGAATGGCTTTTCGAGGAAGCGTGCATGAGACATCAATGGCTACATCTGATTCGTATTGAAGGTCTCCTTTTTAGCAATTTACACTACCCATCTCTACCAAGTGACCAGCAGAGTATCGAAAAGGTCTTTGGAGGATGATTCCATGAGGTACTAATTAGCTGCAGGGATCAGTAATAAATGTTTGATTTGTTAGTAATTTTCATGAACCAATCTCTACAAACTCAGGAGGAGAGAATTGCTGGAGGATTGCTGGAGTCTTTACCACTAGGTGCTTGTCAAGAATGATTTTTCTACTTTGAGTAATTTGCACAAACCGATCTGTTCCAAGGCACCAAGAGAGAATGCAATTGTTTTTCCGGTGGATGATTCCATGGGAAATTCATCAGAAGACGGGTGAGGAATGAATTTTCTCTTTCCTACTAATTTTCACCAACCGATTTTATTCACAATCACCAGGAGTTAATTGTCAAAGGATTTGGGAGGATGATTCCAAGTGTAATTAATTACTAGCATTGAACAGGAAGAACTCTCCCATTTTGAGTCATTTTCATCAAATCATGAACTGATATCTACCAAATCACAGGAAGCGAATCGGAAAGGCTTTTGGGGGATGATTCCATTTGTCACTGATTTAGAGCATGGATCTGTTATAACTTTCTCATTTTTTGCAATTTTCACCATCAATCTCCACCAAATCCTGAAGAAAGAATAGACTTTTGTTTTGGTGGATGTTTCCATGAGCAATAGATCAGGATTCCATATTAGGCACGTCTTTCTCATCTGGAGTAATTTTCACGCACTGCTCTGTAGCATAGGACGAGAAGTGAATCCTCGGGTCTTTCAGGAAGATTCCTTCTCCAATTTGTCTGTTGCGCACATCCAAGATGAATTTCTCATGTTGAGTCTATTTCAGGAACTGATTTCTTCCAAGTCAACAGGAGCGAATTGGAATGTACTAAGGAGGCTCATTATGTGAGGAATGAATGACTACCACGAAGCCGTTCAGAATTGCTTATTTTTCGGAATTTTCAAGACTCGAGTATAACAAATCACCAGAAGCAAATCTGAAAGGATTTTGGAGGATCATGCCAGATGGAGTTAATGAGTAGCAGTGATCAGTAATTACTGTTGAATTTTTGTAATTTTCGTGAACCGATCCCTACCAAAGGATCAGGAGAGAATCCGAATGGCTTTTCGAGGAAGCGTGCATGAGACATCAATGGCTACATCTGATTCGTATTGAAGGTCTCCTTTTTAGCAATTTACACTACCCATCTCTACCAAGTGACCAGCAGAGTATCGAAAAGGTCTTTGGAGGATGATTCCATGAGGTACTAATTAGCTGCAGGGATCAGTAATAAATGTTTGATTTGTTAGTAATTTTCATGAACCAATCTCTACAAACTCAGGAGGAGAGAATTGCTGGAGGATTGCTGGAGTCTTTACTACTAGGTGCTTGTAAAGAATGATTTTTCTACTTTCAGTAATTTGCACAAACCGATCTGTTCCAAGGCACCAAGAGAGAATGCAATTGTTTTTCTGGTGGATGATTCCATGAGAAATTCATCAGAAGACGGGTGATGAATGAATTTTCTCTTTCCTACTAATTTTCACCAACCGATTTTATTCACAATCACCAGGAGTTCATTGTCAAAGGATTTGGGAGGATGATTCCAAGTGTAATTAATTACTAGCATTCATCAGGAAGAACTCTCCCATTTTGAGTCATTTTCATCAAATCATGAACTGATATCTACCAAATCACAAGAAGCGAATCGGAAAGGCTTTTGGGGGATGATTCCATTTCTCACTGATTTAGAGCATGGATCAGTTATAACTTTCTCATTTTTAGCAATTTTCACCATCAATCTCCACCAAATCCTGAAGAGAGAATAGACTTGTGTTTTGGTGGATGATTCCATGACCAATAGATCAGGATACCAGATTAGGCATGTCTTTCTCATCTGGAGTCATTTTCACGCACTGCTCTGTAGCATAGGACGAGAAGTGAATCCTCGGGTCTTTCAGGAAGATTCCTTCTCCAATTTGTCTGTTGCGCACATCCAGGATGAATTTCTCATGTTGAGTCTATTTCAGGAACTGATTTCTTCCAAGTCAACAGGAGCGAATTGGAATGTACTAAGGAGGCTCATTATGTGAGGAATGAATGACTACCACGAAGCCGTTCAGAATTGCTTATTTTTCGGAATTTTCAAGACTCGAGTATAACAAATCACCAGAAGCAAATCTGAAAGGATTTTGGAGGATCATGCCAGATGGAGTTAATGAGTAGCAGTGATCAGTAATTACTGTTGAATTTTTGTAATTTTCGTGAACCGATCCCTACCAAAGGATCAGGAGAGAATCCGAATGGCTTTTCGAGGAAGCGTGCATGAGACATCAATGGCTACATCTGATTCGTATTGAAGGTCTCCTTTTTAGCAATTTACACTACCCATCTCTACCAAGTGACCAGCAGAGTATCGAAAAGGTCTTTGGAGGATGATTCCATGAGGTACTAATTAGCTGCAGGGATCAGTAATAAATGTTTGATTTGTTAGTAATTTTCATGAACCAATCTCTACAAACTCAGGAGGAGAGAATTGCTGGAGGATTGCTGGAGTCTTTACTACTAGGTGCTTGTAAAGAATGATTTTTCTACTTTGAGTAATTTGCACAAACCGATCTGTTCCAAGGCACCAAGAGAGAATGCAATTGTTTTTCTGGTGGATGATTCCATGAGAAATTCATCAGAAGACGGGTGATTAATGAATTTTCTCTTTCCTACTAATTTTCACCAACCGATTTTATTCCATGAGGTACTAATTAGCTGCAGGGATCAGTAATAAATGTTTGATTTGTTAGTAATTTTCATGAACCAATCTCTACAAACTCAGGAGGAGAGAATTGCTGGAGGATTGCTGGAGTCTTTACTACTAGGTGCTTGTAAAGAATGATTTTTCTACTTTGAGTAATTTGCACAAACCGATCTGTTCCAAGGCACCAAGAGAGAATGCAATTGTTTTTCCGGTGCATGATTCCACTGGAAATTCATCAGAAGACGGGTGAGGAATGAATTTTCTCTTTCCTACTAATTTTCACCAACCGATTTTATTCACAATCACCAGGAGTTAATTGTCAAAGGATTTGGGAGGATGATTCCAAGTGTAATTAATTACTAGCATTGATCAGGAAGAACTCTCCCATTTTGAGTCATTTTCATCAAATCATGAACTGATATCTACCAAATCACAGGAAGCGAATCGGAAAGGCTTTTGGGGGATGATTCCATTTGTCACTGATTTAGAGCATGGATCTGTTATAACTTTCTCATTTTTAGCAATTTTCACCATCAATCTCCACCAAATCCTGAAGAGAGAATAGACTTGTGTTTTGGTGGATGATTCCATGACCAATAGATCAGGATACCAGATTAGGCATGTCTTTCTCATCTGGAGTAATTTTCACGCACTGCTCTGTAGCATAGGACGAGAAGTGAATCCTCGGGTCTTTCAGGAAGATTCCTTCTCCAATTTGTCTGTTGCGCACATCCAAGATGAATTTCTCATGTTGAGTCTATTTCAGGAACTGATTTCTTCCAAGTCAACAGGAGCGAATTGGAATGTACTAAGGAGGCTCATTATGTGAGGAATGAATGACTATCACGAAGCCGTTCAGAATTGCTTATTTTTCGGAATTTTCAAGACTCGAATATAACAAATCACCAGAAGCAAATCTGAAAGGATTTTGGAGGATCATGCCAGATGGAGTTAATGAGTAGCAGTGATCAGTAATTACTGTTGAATTTTTGTAATTTTCGTGAACCGATCTCTACCAAAGGATCAGGAGAGAATCCAAATGGCTTTTCGAGGAAGCGTGCATGAGACATCAATGGCTACATCTGATTCGTATTGAAGGTCTCCTTTTTAGCAATTTACACTACCCATCTCTACCAAGTGACCAGCAGAGTATCGAAAAGGTCTTTGGAGGATGATTCCATGAGGTACTAATTAGCTGCAGGGATCAGTAATAAATGTTTGATTTGTTAGTAATTTTCATGAACCAATCTCTACAAACTCAGGAGGAGAGAATTGCTGGAGGATTGCTGGAGTCTTTACCACTAGGTGCTTGTCAAGAATGATTTTTCTACTTTGAGTAATTTGCACAAACCGATCTGTTCCAAGGCACCAAGAGAGAATGCAACTGTTTTTCCGGTGGATGATTCCATGGGAAATTCATCAGAAGACGGGTGAGGAATGAATTTTCTCTTTCCTACTAATTTTCACCAACCGATTTTATTCACAATCCCCAGGAGTTAATTGTCAAAGGATTTGGGAGGATGATTCCAAGTGTAATTAATTACTAGCATTGATCAGGAAGAACTCTCCCATTTTGAGTCATTTTCATCAAATCATGAACTGATATCTACCAAATCACAGGAAGCGAATCGGAAAGGCTTTTGGGGGATGATTCCATTTGTCACTGATTTAGAGCATGGATCTGTTATAACTTTCTCATTTTTAGCAATTTTCACCATCAATCTCCACCAAATCCTGAAGAAAGAATAGACTTTTGTTTTGGTGGATGTTTCCATGAGCAATAGATCAGGATTCCAGATTAGGCACGTCTTTCTCATCTGGAGTAATTTTCACGCACTGCTCTGTAGCATAGGACGAGAAGTGAATCCTCGGGTCTTTCAGGAAGATTCCTTCTCCAATTTGTCTGTTGCGCACATCCAAGATGAATTTCTCATGTTGAGTCTATTTCAGGAACTGATTTCTTCCAAGTCAACAGGAGCGAATTGGAATGTACTAAGGAGGCTCATTATGTGAGGAATGAATGACTACCACGAAGCCGTTCAGAATTGCTTATTTTTTGGAATTTTCAAGACTCGAGTATAACAAATCACCAGAAGCAAATCTGAAAGGATTTTGGAGGATCATGCCAGATGGAGTTAATGAGTAGCAGTGATCAGTAATTACTGTTGAATTTTTGTAATTTTCGTGAACCGATCCCTACCAAAGGATCAGGAGAGAATCCGAATGGCTTTTCGAGGAAGCGTGCATGAGACATCAATGGCTACATCTGATTCGTATTGAAGGTCTCCTTTTTAGCAATTTACACTACCCATCTCTACCAAGTGACCAGCAGAGTATCGAAAAGGTCTTTGGAGGATTATTCCATGAGGTACTAATTAGCTGCAGGGATCAGTAATAAATGTTTGATTTGTTAGTAATTTTCATGAACCAATCTCTACAAACTCAGGAGGAGAGAATTGCTGGAGGATTGCTGGAGTCTTTACTACTAGGTGCTTGTAAAGAATGATTTTTCTACTTTCAGTAATTTGCACAAACCGATCTGTTCCAAGGCACCAAGAGAGAATGCAATTGTTTTTCTGGTGGATGTTTCCATGAGAAATTCATCAGAAGACGGGTGAGGAATGAATTTTCTCTTTCCTACTAATTTTCACCAACCGATTTTATTCCATGAGGTACTAATTAGCTGCAGGGATCAGTAATAAATGTTTGATTTGTTAGTAATTTTCATGAACCAATCTCTACAAACTAAGGAGGAGAGAATTGCTGGAGGATTGCTGGAGTCTTTACTACTAGGTGCTTGTAAAGAATGATTTTTCTACTTTGAGTAATTTGCACAAACCGATCTGTTCCAAGGCACCAAGAGAGAATGCAATTGTTTTTCCGGTGGATGATTCCATGGGAAATTCATCAGAAGACGGGTGAGGAATGAATTTTCTCTTTCCTACTAATTTTCACCAACCGATTTTATTCACAATCCCCAGGAGTTAATTGTCAAAGGATTTGGGAGGATGATTCCAAGTGTAATTAATTACTAGCATTGATCAGGAAGAACTCTCCCATTTTGAGTCATTTTCATCAAATCATGAACTGATATCTACCAAATCACAGGAAGCGAATCGGAAAGGCTTTTGGGGGATGATTCCATTTGTCACTGATTTAGAGCATGGATCTGTTATAACTTTCTCATTTTTAGCAATTTTCACCATCAATCTCCACCAAATCCTGAAGAAAGAATAGACTTTTGTTTTAGTGGATGTTTCCATGAGCAATAGATCAGGATTCCAGATTAGGCACGTCTTTCTCATCTGGAGTAATTTTCACGCACTGCTCTGTAGCATAGGACGAGAAGTGAATCCTCGGGTCTTTCAGGAAGATTCCTTCTCCAATTTGTCTGTTGCGCACATCCAAGATGAATTTCTCATGTTGAGTCTATTTCAGGAACTGATTTCTTCCAAGTCAACAGGAGCGAATTGGAATGTACTAAGGAGGCTCATTATGTGAGGAATGAATGACTATCACGAAGCCGTTCAGAATTGCTTATTTTTCGGAATTTTCAAGACTCGAATATAACAAATCACGAGAAGCAAATCTGAAAGGATTTTGGAGGATCATGCCAGATGGAGTTAATGAGTAGCAGTGATCAGTACTTACTGTTGAATTTTTGTAATTTTCGTGAACCGATCTCTACCAAAGGATCAGGAGAGAATCCAAATGGCTTTTCGAGGAAGCGTGCATGAGACATCAATGGCTACATCTGATTCGTATTGAAGGTCTCCTTTTTAGCAATTTACACTACCCATCTCTACCAAGTGACCAGCAGAGTATCGAAAAGGTCTTTGGAGGATGATTCCATGAGGTACTAATTAGCTGCAGGGATCAGTAATAAATGTTTGATTTGTTAGTAATTTTCATGAACCAATCTCTACAAACTCAGGAGGAGAGAATTGGTGGAGGATTGCTGGAGTCTTTACCACTAGGTGCTTGTCAAGAATGATTTTTCTACTTTGAGTAATTTGCACAAACCGATCTGTTCCAAGGCACCAAGAGAGAATGCAACTGTTTTTCCGGTGGATGATTCCATGGGAAATTCATGAGAAGACGGGTGAGGAATGAATTTTCTCTTTCCTACTAATTTTCACCAACCGATTTTATTCACAATCACCAGGAGTTAATTGTCAAAGGATTTGGGAGGATGATTCCAAGTGTAATTAATTACTAGCATTGATCAGGAAGAACTCTCCCATTTTGAGTCATTTTCATCAAATCATGAACTGATATCTACCAAATCACAGGAAGCGAATCGGAAAGGCTTTTGGGGGATGATTCCATTTGTCACTGATTTAGAGCATGGATCTGTTATAACTTTCTCATTTTTAGCAATTTTCACCATCAATCTCCACCAAATCCTGAAGAAAGAATAGACTTTTGTTTTGGTGGATCTTTCCATGAGCAATAGATCAGGATTCCAGATTAGGCACGTCTTTCTCATCTGGAGTAATTTTCACGCACTGCTCTGTAGCATAGGACGAGAAGTGAATCCTCGGGTCTTTCAGGAAGATTCCTTCTCCAATTTGTCTGTTGCGCACATCCAAGATGAATTTCTCATGTTGAGTCTATTTCAGGAACTGATTTCTTCCAAGTCAACAGGAGCGAATTGGAATGTACTAAGGAGGCTCATTATGTGAGGAATGAATGACTACCACGAAGCCGTTCAGAATTGCTTATTTTTTGGAATTTTCAAGACTCGAGTATAACAAATCACCAGAAGCAAATCTGAAAGGATTTTGGAGGATCATGCCAGATGGAGTTAATGAGTAGCAGTGATCAGTAATTACTGTTGAATTTTTGTAATTTTCGTGAACCGATCCCTACCAAAGGATCAGGAGAGAATCCGAATGGCTTTTCGAGGAAGCGTGCATGAGACATCAATGGCTACATCTGATTCGTATTGAAGGTCTCCTTTTTAGCAATTTACACTACCCATCTCTACCAAGTGACCAGCAGAGTATCGAAAAGGTCTTTGGAGGATGATTCCATGAGGTACTAATTAGCTGCAGGGATCAGTAATAAATGTTTGATTTGTTAGTAATTTTCATGAACCAATCTCTACAAACTCAGGAGGAGAGAATTGCTGGAGGATTGCTGGAGTCTTTACTACTAGGTGCTTGTAAAGAATGATTTTTCTACTTTCAGTAATTTGCACAAACCGATCTGTTCCAAGGCACCAAGAGAGAATGCAATTGTTTTTCTGGTGGATGTTTCCATGAGAAATTCATCAGAAGACGGGTGAGGAATGAATTTTCTCTTTCCTACTAATTTTCACCAACCGATTTTATTCCATGAGGTACTAATTAGCTGCAGGGATCAGTAATAAATGTTTGATTTGTTAGTAATTTTCATGAACCAATCTCTACAAACTAAGGAGGAGAGAATTGCTGGAGGATTGCTGGAGTCTTTACTACTAGGTGCTTGTAAAGAATGATTTTTCTACTTTGAGTAATTTGCACAAACCGATCTGTTCCAAGGCACCAAGAGAGAATGCAATTGTTTTTCCGGTGGATGATTCCATGGGAAATTCATCAGAAGACGGGTGAGGAATGAATTTTCTCTTTCCTACTAATTTTCACCAACCGATTTTATTCACAATCCCCAGGAGTTAATTGTCAAAGGATTTGGGAGGATGATTCCAAGTGTAATTAATTACTAGCATTGATCAGGAAGAACTCTCCCATTTTGAGTCATTTTCATCAAATCATGAACTGATATCTACCAAATCACAGGAAGCGAATCGGAAAGGCTTTTGGGGGATGATTCCATTTGTCACTGATTTAGAGCATGGATCTGTTATAACTTTCTCATTTTTAGCAATTTTCACCATCAATCTCCACCAAATCCTGAAGAAAGAATAGACTTTTGTTTTAGTGGATGTTTCCATGAGCAATAGATCAGGATTCCAGATTAGGCACGTCTTTCTCATCTGGAGTAATTTTCACGCACTGCTCTGTAGCATAGGACGAGAAGTGAATCCTCGGGTCTTTCAGGAAGATTCCTTCTCCAATTTGTCTGTTGCGCACATCCAAGATGAATTTCTCATGTTGAGTCTATTTCAGGAACTGATTTCTTCCAAGTCAACAGGAGCGAATTGGAATGTACTAAGGAGGCTCATTATGTGAGGAATGAATGACTACCACGAAGCCGTTCAGAATTGCTTATTTTTCGGAATTTTCAAGACTCGAGTATAACAAATCACCAGAAGCAAATCTGAAAGGATTTTGGAGGATCATGCCAGATGGAGTTAATGAGTAGCAGTGATCAGTAATTACTGTTGAATTTTTGTAATTTTCGTGAACCGATCTCTACCAAAGGATCAGGAGAGAATCCAAATGGCTTTTCGAGGAAGCGTGCATGAGACATCAATGGCTACATCTGATTCGTATTGAAGGTCTCCTTTTTAGCAATTTACACTACCCATCTCTACCAAGTGACCAGCAGAGTATCGAAAAGGTCTTTGGAGGATGATTCCATGAGGTACTAATTAGCTGCAGGGATCAGTAATAGATGTTTGATTTGTTAGTAATTTTCATGAACCAATCTCTACAAACTCAGGAGGAGAGAATTGCTGGAGGATTGCTGGAGTCTTTACTACTAGGTGCTTGTCAAGAATGATTTTTCTACTTTCAGTAATTTGCACAAACCGATCTGTTCCAAGGCACCAAGAGAGAATGCAATTGTTTTTCCGGTGGATGATTCCATGGGAAATTCATCAGAAGACGGGTGAGGAATGAATTTTCTCTTTCCTACTAATTTTCACCAACCGATTTTATTCACAATCCCCAGGAGTTAATTGTCAAAGGATTTGGGAGGATGATTCCAAGTGTAATTAATTACTAGCATTGATCAGGAAGAACTCTCCCATTTTGAGTCATTTTCATCAAATCATGAACTGATATCTACCAAATCACAGGAAGCGAATCGGAAAGGCTTTTGGGGGATGATTCCATTTGTCACTGATTTAGAGCATGGATCTGTTATAACTTTCTCATTTTTAGCAATTTTCACCATCAATCTCCACCAAATCCTGAAGAAAGAATAGACTTTTGTTTTGGTGGATGTTTCCATGAGCAATAGATCAGGATTCCAGATTAGGCACGTCTTTCTCATCTGGAGTAATTTTCACGCACTGCTCTGTAGCATAGGACGAGAAGTGAATCCTCGGGTCTTTCAGGAAGATTCCTTCTCCAATTTGTCTGTTGCGCACATCCAAGATGAATTTCTCATGTTGAGTCTATTTCAGGAACTGATTTCTTCCAAGTCAACAGGAGCGAATTGGAATGTACTAAGGAGGCTCATTATGTGAGGAATGAATGACTACCACGAAGCCGTTCAGAATTGCTTATTTTTCGGAATTTTCAAGACTCGAGTATAACAAATCACCAGAAGCAAATCTGAAAGGATTTTGGAGGATCATGCCAGATGGAGTTAATGAGTAGCAGTGATCAGTAATTACTGTTGAATTTTTGTAATTTTCGTGAACCGATCCCTACCAAAGGATCAGGAGAGAATCCGAATGGCTTTTCGAGGAAGCGTGCATGAGACATCAATGGCTACATCTGATTCGTATTGAAGGTCTCCTTTTTAGCAATTTACACTACCCATCTCTACCAAGTGACCAGCAGAGTATCGAAAAGGTCTTTGGAGGATGATTCCATGAGGTACTAATTAGCTGCAGGGATCAGTAATAAATGTTTGATTTGTTAGTAATTTTCATGAACCAATCTCTACAAACTCAGGAGGAGAGAATTGCTGGAGGATTGCTGGAGTCTTTACTACTAGGTGCTTGTAAAGAATGATTTTTCTACTTTCAGTAATTTGCACAAACCGATCTGTTCCAAGGCACCAAGAGAGAATGCAATTGTTTTTCTGGTGGATGTTTCCATGAGAAATTCATCAGAAGACGGGTGAGGAATGAATTTTCTCTTTCCTACTAATTTTCACCAACCGATTTTATTCCATGAGGTACTAATTAGCTGCAGGGATCAGTAATAAATGTTTGATTTGTTAGTAATTTTCATGAACCAATCTCTACAAACTAAGGAGGAGAGAATTGCTGGAGGATTGCTGGAGTCTTTACTACTAGGTGCTTGTAAAGAATGATTTTTCTACTTTGAGTAATTTGCACAAACCGATCTGTTCCAAGGCACCAAGAGAGAATGCAATTGTTTTTCCGGTGCATGATTCCAGTGGAAATTCATCAGAAGACAGGTGAGGAATGAATTTTCTCTTTCCTACTAATTTTCACCAACCGATTTTATTCACAATCACCAGGAGTTAATTGTCAAAGGATTTGGGAGGATGATTCCAAGTGTAATTAATTACTAGCATTGATCTGGAAGAACTCTCCCATTTTGAGTCATTTTCATCAAATCATGAACTGATATCTACCAAATCACAAGAAGCGAATCGGAAAGGCTTTTGGGGGATGATTCCATTTGTCACTGATTTAGAGCATGGATCTGTTATAACTTTCTCATTTTTAGCAATTTTCACCATCAATCTCCACCAAATCCTGAAGAGAGAATAGACTTGTGTTTTGGTGGATGATTCCATGACCAATAGATCAGGATACCAGATGAGGCATGTCTTTCTCATCTGGAGTAATTTTCACGCACTGCTCTGTAGCATAGGACGAGAAGTGAATCCTCGGGTCTTTCAGGAAGATTCCTTCTCCAATTTGTCTGTTGCGCACATCCAAGATGAATTTCTCATGTTGAGTCTATTTCAGGAACTGATTGCTTCCAAGTCAACAGGAGCGAATTGGATTGTACTAAGGAGGCTCATTATGTGAGGAATGAATGACTATCACGAAGCCGTTCAGAATTGCTTATTTTTCGGAATTTTCAAGACTCGAATATAACAAATCACCAGAAGCAAATCTGAAAGGATTTTGGAGGATCATGCCAGATGGAGTTAATGAGTAGCAGTGATCAGTAATTACTGTTGAATTTTTGTAATTTTCGTGAACCGATCTCTACCAAAGGATCAGGAGAGAATCCAAATGGCTTTTCGAGGAAGCGTGCATGAGACATCAATGGCTACATCTGATTCGTATTGAAGGTCTCCTTTTTAGCAATTTACACTACCCATCTCTACCAAGTGACCAGCAGAGTATCGAAAAGGTCTTTGGAGGATGATTCCATGAGGTACTAATTAGCTGCAGGGATCAGTAATAAATGTTTGATTTGTTAGTAATTTTCATGAACCAATCTCTACAAACTCAGGAGGAGAGAATTGCTGGAGGATTGCTGGAGTCTTTACCACTAGGTGCTTGTCAAGAATGATTTTTCTACTTTGAGTAATTTGCACAAACCGATCTGTTCCAAGGCACCAAGAGAGAATGCAATTGTTTTTCCGGTGGATGATTCCATGGGAAATTCATCAGAAGACGGGTGATGAATGAATTTTCTCTTTCCTACTAATTTTCACCAACCGATTTTATTCACAATCCCCAGGAGTTAATTGTCAAAGGATTTGGGAGGATGATTCCAAGTGTAATTAATTACTAGCATTGATCAGGAAGAACTCTCCCATTTTGAGTCATTTTCATCAAATCATGAACTGATATCTACCAAATCACAGGAAGCGAATCGGAAAGGCTTTTGGGGGATGATTCCATTTGTCACTGATTTAGAGCATGGATCTGTTATAACTTTCTCATTTTTAGCAATTTTCACCATCAATTTCCACCAAATCCTGAAGAAAGAATAGACTTTTGTTTTAGTGGATGTTTCCATGAGCAATAGATCAGGATTCCAGATTAGGCACGTCTTTCTCATCTGGAGTAATTTTCACGCACTGCTCTGTAGCATAGGACGAGAAGTGAATCCTCGGGTCTTTCAGGAAGATTCCTTCTCCAATTTGTCTGTTGCGCACATCCAAGATGAATTTCTCATGTTGAGTCTATTTCAGGAACTGATTTCTTCCAAGTCAACAGGAGCGAATTGGAATGTACTAAGGAGGCTCATTATGTGAGGAATGAATGACTACCACGAAGCCGTTCAGAATTGCTTATTTTTCGGAATTTTCAAGACTCGAGTATAACAAATCACCAGAAGCAAATCTGAAAGGATTTTGGAGGATCATGCCAGATGGAGTTAATGAGTAGCAGTGATCAGTAATTACTGTTGAATTTTTGTAATTTTCGTGAACCGATCCCTACCAAAGGATCAGGAGAGAATCCGAATGGCTTTTCGAGGAAGCGTGCATGAGACATCAATGGCTACATCTGATTCGTATTGAAGGTCTCCTTTTTAGCAATTTACACTACCCATCTCTACCAAGTGACCAGCAGAGTATCGAAAAGGTCTTTGGAGGATGATTCCATGAGGTACTAATTAGCTGCAGGGATCAGTAATAAATGTTTGATTTGTTAGTAATTTTCATGAACCAATCTCTACAAACTCAGGAGGAGAGAATTGCTGGAGGATTGCTGGAGTCTTTACTACTAGGTGCTTGTCAAGAATGATTTTTCTACTTTCAGTAATTTGCACAAACCGATCTGTTCCAAGGCACCAAGAGAGAATGCAATTGTTTTTCCGGTGGATGATTCCATGGGAAATTCATCAGAAGACGGGTGAGGAATGAATTTTCTCTTTCCTACTAATTTTCACCAACCGATTTTATTCACAATCCCCAGGAGTTAATTGTCAAAGGATTTGGGAGGATGATTCCAAGTGTAATTAATTACTAGCATTGATCAGGAAGAACTCTCCCATTTTGAGTCATTTTCATCAAATCATGAACTGATATCTACCAAATCACAGGAAGCGAATCGGAAAGGCTTTTGGGGGATGATTCCATTTGTCACTGATTTAGAGCATGGATCTGTTATAACTTTCTCATTTTTAGCAATTTTCACCATCAATCTCCACCAAATCCTGAAGAAAGAATAGACTTTTGTTTTGGTGGATCTTTCCATGAGCAATAGATCAGGATTCCAGATTAGGCACGTCTTTCTCATCTGGAGTAATTTTCACGCACTGCTCTGTAGCATAGGACGAGAAGTGAATCCTCGGGTCTTTCAGGAAGATTCCTTCTCCAATTTGTCTGTTGCGCACATCCAAGATGAATTTCTCATGTTGAGTCTATTTCAGGAACTGATTTCTTCCAAGTCAACAGGAGCGAATTGGAATGTACTAAGGAGGCTCATTATGTGAGGAATGAATGACTACCACGAAGCCGTTCAGAATTGCTTATTTTTTGGAATTTTCAAGACTCGAGTATAACAAATCACCAGAAGCAAATCTGAAAGGATTTTGGAGGATCATGCCAGATGGAGTTAATGAGTAGCAGTGATCAGTAATTACTGTTGAATTTTTGTAATTTTCGTGAACCGATCCCTACCAAAGGATCAGGAGAGAATCCGAATGGCTTTTCGAGGAAGCGTGCATGAGACATCAATGGCTACATCTGATTCGTATTGAAGGTCTCCTTTTTAGCAATTTACACTACCCATCTCTACCAAGTGACCAGCAGAGTATCGAAAAGGTCTTTGGAGGATGATTCCATGAGGTACTAATTAGCTGCAGGGATCAGTAATAAATGTTTGATTTGTTAGTAATTTTCATGAACCAATCTCTACAAACTCAGGAGGAGAGAATTGCTGGAGGATTGCTGGAGTCTTTACTACTAGGTGCTTGTAAAGAATGATTTTTCTACTTTCAGTAATTTGCACAAACCGATCTGTTCCAAGGCACCAAGAGAGAATGCAATTGTTTTTCTGGTGGATGATTCCATGAGAAATTCATCAGAAGACGGGTGAGGAATGAATTTTCTCTTTCCTACTAATTTTCACCAACCGATTTTATTCACAATCACCAGGAGTTAATTGTCAAAGGATTTGGGAGGATGATTCCAAGTGTAATTAATTACTAGCATTGATCAGGAAGAACTCTCCCATTTTGCGTTATTTTCATCAAATCATGAACTGATATCTACCAAATCACAAGAAGCGAATCGGAAAGGCTTTTGGGTTATGATTCCATTTCTCACTGATTTAGAGCATGGATCAGTTATAACTTTCTCATTTTTAGCAATTTTCACCATCAATCTCCACCAAATCCTGAAGAGAGAATAGACTTGTGTTTTGGTGGATGATTCCATGACCAATAGATCAGGATACCAGATTAGGCATGTCTTTCTCATCTGGAGTAATTTTCACGCACTGCTCTGTAGCATAGGACGAGAAGTGAATCCTCGGGTCTTTCAGGAAGATTCCTTCTCCAATTTGTCTGTTGCGCACATCCAGGATGAATTTCTCATGTTGAGTCTATTTCAGGAACTGATTTCTTCCAAGTCAACAGGAGCGAATTGGAATGTACTAAGGAGGCTCATTATGTGAGGAATGAATGACTACCACGAAGCCGTTCAGAATTGCTTATTTTTCGGAATTTTCAAGACTCGAGTATAACAAATCACCAGAAGCAAATCTGAAAGGATTTTGGAGGATCATGCCAGATGGAGTTAATGAGTAGCAGTGATCAGTAATTACTGTTGAATTTTTGTAATTTTCGTGAACCGATCCCTACCAAAGGATCAGGAGAGAATCCGAATGGCTTTTCGAGGAAGCGTGCATGAGACATCAATGGCTACATCTGATTCGTATTGAAGGTCTCCTTTTTAGCAATTTACACTACCCATCTCTACCAAGTGACCAGCAGAGTATCGAAAAGGTCTTTGGAGGATGATTCCATGAGGTACTAATTAGCTGCAGGGATCAGTAATAAATGTTTGATTTGTTAGTAATTTTCATGAACCAATCTCTACAAACTCAGGAGGAGAGAATTGCTGGAGGATTGCTGGAGTCTTTACTACTAGGTGCTTCTAAAGAATGATTTTTCTACTTTCAGTAATTTGCACAAACCGGTCTGTTCCAAGGCACCAAGAGAGAATGCAATTGTTTTTCTGGTGGATGATTCCATGAGAAATTCATCAGAAGACGGGTGAGGAATGAATTTTCTCTTTCCTACTAATTTTCACCAACCGATTTTATTCACAATCACCAGGAGTTAATTGTCAAAGGATTTGGGAGGATGATTCCAAGTGTAATTAATTACTAGCATTGATCAGGAAGAACTCTCCCATTTTGCGTTATTTTCATCAAATCATGAACTGATATCTACCAAATCACAAGAAGCGAATCGGAAAGGCTTTTGGGTTATGATTCCATTTCTCACTGATTTAGAGCATGGATCAGTTATAACTTTCTCATTTTTAGCAATTTTAACCATCAATCTCCACCAAATCCTGAAGAGAGAATAGACTTGTGTTTTGGTGGATGATTCCATGACCAATAGATCAGGATACCAGATTAGGCATGTCTTTCTCATCTGGAGTAATTTTCACGCACTGCTCTGTAGCATAGGACGAGAAGTGAATCCTCGGGTCTTTCAGGAAGATTCCTTCTCCAATTTGTCTGTTGCGCACATCCAGGATGAATTTCTCATGTTGAGTCTATTTCAGGAACTGATTTCTTCCAAGTCAACAGGAGCGAATTGGAATGTACTAAGGAGGCTCATTATGTGAGGAATGAATGACTACCACGAAGCCGTTCAGAATTGCTTATTTTTCGGAATTTTCAAGACTCGAGTATAACAAATCACCAGAAGCAAATCTGAAAGGATTTTGGAGGATCATGCCAGATGGAGTTAATGAGTAGCAGTGATCAGTAATTACTGTTGAATTTTTGTAATTTTCGTGAACCGATCCCTACCAAAGGATCAGGAGAGAATCCGAATGGCTTTTCGAGGAAGCGTGCATGAGACATCAATGGCTACATCTGATTCGTATTGAAGGTCTCCTTTTTAGCAATTTACACTACCCATCTCTACCAAGTGACCAGCAGAGTATCGAAAAGGTCTTTGGAGGATAATTCCATGAGGTACTAATTAGCTGCAGGGATCAGTAATAAATGTTTGATTTGTTAGTAATTTTCATGAACCAATCTCTACAAACTCAGGAGGAGAGAATTGCTGGAGGATTGCTGGAGTCTTTACTACTAGGTGCTTCTAAAGAATGATTTTTCTACTTTCAGTAATTTGCACAAACCGGTCTGTTCCAAGGCACCAAGAGAGAATGCAATTGTTTTTCTGGTGGATGATTCCATGAGAAATTCATCAGAAGACGGGTGAGGAATGAATTTTCTCTTTCCTACTAATTTTCACCAACCGATTTTATTCCATGAGGTACTAATTAGCTGCAGGGATCAGTAATAAATGTTTGATTTGTTAGTAATTTTCATGAACCAATCTCTACAAACTCAGGAGGAGAGAATTGCTGGAGGATTGCTGGAGTCTTTACCACTAGGTGCTTGTCAAGAATGATTTTTCTACTTTGAGTAATTTGCACAAACCGATCTGTTCCAAGGCACCAAGAGAGAATGCAATTGTTTTTCCGGTGGATGATTCCAGTGGAAATTCATCAGAAGACGGGTGAGGAATGAATTTTCTCTTTCCTACTAATTTTCACCAACCGATTTTATTCACAATCACCAGGAGTTAATTGTCAAAGGATTTGGGAGGATGATTCCAAGTGTAATTAATTACTAGCATTGATCAGGAAGAACTCTCCCATTTTGAGTCATTTTCATCAAATCATGAACTGATATCTACCAAATCACAGGAAGCGAATCGGAAAGGCTTTTGGGGGATGATTCCATTTGTCACTGATTTAGAGCATGGATCTGTTATAACTTTCTCATTTTTAGCAATTTTCACCATCAATCTCCACCAAATCCTGAAGAAAGAATAGACTTTTGTTTTGGTGGATCTTTCCATGAGCAATAGATCAGGATTCCAGATTAGGCACGTCTTTCTCATCTGGAGTAATTTTCACGCACTGCTCTGTAGCATAGGACGAGAAGTGAATCCTCGGGTCTTTCAGGAAGATTCCTTCTCCAATTTGTCTGTTGCGCACATCCAAGATGAATTTCTCATGTTGAGTCTATTTCAGGAACTGATTTCTTCCAAGTCAACAGGAGCGAATTGGAATGCACTAAGGAGGCTCATTATGTGAGGAATGAATGACTACCACGAAGCCGTTCAGAATTGCTTATTTTTCGGAATTTTCAAGACTCGAGTATAACAAATCACCAGAAGCAAATCTGAAAGGATTTTGGAGGATCATGCCAGATGGAGTTAATGAGTAGCAGTGATCAGTAATTACTGTTGAATTTTTGTAATTTTCGTGAACCGATCCCTACCAAAGGATCAGGAGAGAATCCGAATGGCTTTTCGAGGAAGCGTGCATGAGACATCAATGGCTACATCTGATTCGTATTGAAGGTCTCCTTTTTAGCAATTTACACTACCCATCTCTACCAAGTGACCAGCAGAGTATCGAAAAGGTCTTTGGAGGATGATTCCATGAGGTACTAATTAGCTGCAGGGATCAGTAATAAATGTTTGATTTGTTAGTAATTTTCATGAACCAATCTCTACAAACTCAGGAGGAGAGAATTGCTGGAGGATTGCTGGAGTCTTTACTACTAGGTGCTTGTAAAGAATGATTTTTCTACTTTCAGTAATTTGCACAAACCGATCTGTTCCAAGGCACCAAGAGAGAATGCAATTGTTTTTCTGGTGTGTTAGGATATAGATATTCAGGCCTGTCTGTAAAGGCCTATACTCTAAGAATTTAGGTGTATTCTTATCACTTGGCTAGTGATAGAGGTATAAAAGAAAGAATCAAAACCACTGTCTGCCAGTGTAAGGGCCTTCTCTTACTGTGACAGTTTGTGGCCCTGTGCTTAGGCTCAGGCCTTTGGCTAAGCAGCAGAGGCAGCCATAAGCTGGGAAGCGAACGGTCACATCCTCACATTCCAAACTAGTCACACTGAAATAAGGTGCTATTGGGCTGTTAGGCACTATCAGGACAGGATAGTTCCTATCACCTCCAGAGAAAGGGAAGTGCCTAGACAATGTAAAAGGAAACTTAGTTTGATAGCATCCTGTCTGGCAAGAACTCACTTATCAATAGCTGGGATGTGAAATCCTCACTTCTGTATTGTTTTGTCATTATAGTTCCCACTTTGCTGTTGTTTGTCTGTATAATCTCTGTCTGGTTCTGTGATTGTTCCTGTCTGCTGTATAATTAATTTTGCTGGGTGTAAACTAATTGAGGTGGTGGGATATAATTGGTTACATAATCATGTTACAATATGTTAGGATTGGTTAGTTAAATTTCAGGAAAATGATTGGTTAAGGTATAGCTAAGCAGAAGTCAAGTTTTACTATATAATCTGTAGTCAATGAGGAAGTGACTGGGTGTGGGTGTGGGTGTGGGTGGGGGTGGGCATGTGGGTGTGTGAGATGGGAACAGGGAATGGGGGTAAGAAAATTGGAATCATGTTTTGCTAAAGGGGGAAATGGGAATGGGAGTAAGGAAGTTGGAATCATGTTTGGCTAAGGGTAGGAATGGGAACAGGGACACAGGTGTAAGGCTCTGTGGTGTCAGAGCTGGGAAGGAGGATACTAAGGAAGGAAACTGGAATCATGCTTGCTGGAAGTTCACCCCAATAAACATCGAATTGTTTGCACCTTTGGACTTTGGGTATTGTTGCTCTCTGTTCATGCGAGAAGGACCAGGGAAGTAAGTGGGTGAAGGAATAAGCCCCTAACATCTTGGTGCCAGTGACTCGGATGCATCGCATTGGATAGGTGAGTGGCAGCCTGTAAGTCCCCCTCCCCAACAGTCCACGCAGCTGCTTGGAGGGGGTATCGCGAACTCTCGTGATGGTAGTTGCGGGTTCTGGCAAGCCAGGGTAAAGGATTTTTTGGATGAATGGATAAGGGAGGACCAGGGCCCATACCAGGTACAGGGGTCAACCTGGGATAAGATTAAAAAGGAAATGGAGGAAGTGTTAGGGGACCCAGAGGTATGGGGGGTGGCTGAGGAGCCCACCCTCCTTGGTATATGGGTAGGGGAAGAAGGTCCCTGCCCATGGGGACTGAATGCCTTCCAGGGAAAGGAGGCACTTCAGTCTGCTTGTGAGAGGTTTGAAGTAAGGGCAGCATTATGGGAAGCTGCCAGTAATCTTTCAAGTTTGGTGCTGCTTCAGCAAGGGCTGCTGAAGGGTTGTAAATTAGTTAGGGGTAGTTAAAGATGATTTGGGACAAAAGGGTTTAAAGTCAAAAGGAGAGTTAACAGACTACCTTTAGAGACTGGATCTGAGACTTGGTCCTGGGGGAGTGGAGAAAAAAAAAGTTTCAAAGTACAACCTGCCTTTCCACACTCTTTTGTTTTTCTGAAGTTTTAATGGAGGGTACTTTGGATACTTATGTGAGATGTCAAGAAGGAAGTTTTTGTTTAATGATAAAACCCAGTTATATAAATGTAACTGTATGTGCAACTCTGTGCAGTCACATTGGATGGAAGCTTGGTAATTAAATTTTCCAAGGGGGTCAGGTAGAGTGGCTACTACCACCACTATGCTTCTGTCCCCAGAAGCCTTTACAGCTATTCTGAGGGAAAATGGGCCCTTTTCCCACAGAAATGGTCTATAAGGGGCTGCTGCAGGCAGCAGGCGGAGAGAGAATCTGAGCAAAATTATTTGACTATTGGGTAATGTAATCAAAATCACTAAAGGATGGAAGAGGTTTCTTTTGGAACTTAACTTGGCTGCCCCTGGTTGTGTCTAGTTGTACAAGATGGAAGTGTAATTGGGATACAGTTGTGTAAAAAAGAGTAATCACAGTGCAAGGGATGTTAGGCAAAACAGAATTTTGTGTGTGTGTGCACAGGTAAAAGAAAAGGAAAAGGGGAGGAATGATGGGAACACTGAGCCTTGGGATGGCTCTGGGGGATTAGATTGTTGCTTTGGTGGGTGTGCATGAAAACTCTGTAGGCATGGGGGAGGCAGTTATACCTTGTGTAAAATTAATTTGGCTAATATGATGTTATGGAGGTTAAACTATATGGAAGAAATTTGCATTTTCCCAGGACATGTGCAGTGTATATTGGAAAAGGAGTAAAAGAAATGCAAATAAAACATGGTACTTCATTAAAATCCTAATAGGGCTCCAAAAGGAGCCACAATAGGTTGTGCTTTCTTTTTCAGATCGTTGTGTTTTGGAGCAGGAGATGAAAGTGGAAAGTAATCAGAACTCTGGTGGAAGTAAAATGCTTCCCTTTTAAGACAGTGTCTGAGCTGCTAACAGCTTTGGATCCAGAAGCAAGCTAGTAAGCCTCTGTGTGCAAATGCAAATTACCTAGCTGATGGGCACAAAGGAGCTGCAAATAACTGAATACATCTGGTCAGCAAACAAGCTACTAGAAGACTCAGATTATGGCCCTTCAGGAAAGGGAGGTGAAAAAAAAAAAAACAAGTCAAGCCTGAAAATAAGGGGGACAGGTTAACCTTAAGGTGTGTGTGTGTGTGTGTGTGTGTGTGTGTGTGTGTGTGTGTGTGTGTGTACAGTGCTAAAATCTGAAGCTGTGTCTCAGCTATTACTTGAGAATAAACTTAAAGCTTGGTACAGCAGAGAAACTATTGCAAACTTGGTCTGTTGTACAAGAGGGGAAACTGAGGTACACCATCTCATGAATTTCATAAATGACCAGTGAGTGAGGTAATTCACTAGCCTGACTATAGAACAAAATAAGGACAGTCTGGAGGTAATTCTTCTGTTTTTCCTGCAAGTAGCAAGGACATTTGTAAAAGAAAAAGGTATTATTATTAAGCAATAATCTGTCCCCACCATGGGGAAGGAAATTGTTTCTTTTGTTTTTCAGACACTCTACAAGCAAGCTGGCGCCAGCGGGAAAAATAACCCAGAATACCATGGATCTATGTTTTGTGTTGTTTGTCTGTGGTGTTTGTCTTGTTGCTAGCATTATTGTGTTTTAATGAACAGAAAACCTCATGATGTGGGTGGGGGATGGCTTCCAAAGGCTGACCCTGGGGGAAGATGTGTATGGGAATGCAAATTCTCAACTAGGAGGCTAGCACCTGTGTAATAGCTACCGTGGTACCTGGAAATGGAATGGCAACTAAGGTGGCCCCCACAAGCCCTATGGAAATAATGAAAAGGGGAGGAGCTCACTGGGAATTAATGGAGGGGTGTGTAAAATAGTGTAAATCAATAGAAGATGTTTGGATGTGCCCCTCTCCTATGACTATAGAGGAGCAGGATCAATGGCCTATGCAAGGGGTGGACAATTGGGTGTACTGTGTATAAGGTGTTTTGCTGGGAATGTACATATTACTGGGGGCACAATTACACCGGCCCATAACCAAACTACACCCATCTACATGCTGCTATATGGACTTTGGTGCACAAATGGATCTGTGAATCTTATTGCTGTAAAAAAGCCTACTGCCTGATTCCATACCAAGTGGTCAAGCTGGTTTGGACAATATCCCATTTCTCTGTGAACATTCAATGGACTTATGATATGGACAAAAGCAAGCAAGACCTCCAGGGGCAGCTTGTTGCAACTGCCAGCAACTGGACACAAGATCGTGACCCCATCGAAGGAGGAGAGGCAGTGTTTTGGGGGTGTCTCGGATGTTGGACCATACTGCAGTGGTCAGGACTCAGTGTTGCTATGGATTTTGTATTGTTAACTATACTTGTGTTACGTTGCATAGGGAGATAACCTATTAGGAATGTAATAAGCCCTCCAAACCCTGCAGTGTACTAGACAACCCGGACCCAACCTTCTCAGGCCCACTCTAATGGGAAGTCTGGAACACTAATTGGAATAGGTGTGGTGTGCCCGTATGAGAGAAGGTGCAGGGCACTATACTACACAATGGGCAGTGGGACAAATGGAATATCGACACCTTCCACCTTGATGCCTGGCCCTATCAGGAAATGTGTCGCCATATGTCCTATGCTTTTCCAGGGATACCTGGGCAGGAGGATCCCAAAAGAAAAAGAAAAAAAAAAGGGGTGGAGTGTTAGGATATAGATATTCAGGCCTGTCTGTAAAGGCCTATACTCTAAGAATTTAGGTGTATTCTTATCACTTGGCTAGTGATAGAGGTATAAAAGAAAGAATCAAAACCACTGTCTGCCAGTGTAAGGGCCTTCTCTTACTGTGACAGTTTGTGGCCCTGTGCTTAGGCTCAGGCCTTTGGCTAAGCAGCAGAGGCAGCCATAAGCTGGGAAGCGAACGGTCACATCCTCACATTCCAAACTAGTCACACTGAAATAAGGTGCTATTGGGCTGTTAGGCACTATCAGGACAGGATAGTTCCTATCACCTCCAGAGAAAGGGAAGTGCCTAGACAATGTAAAAGGAAACTTAGTTTGATAGCATCCTGTCTGGCAAGAACTCACTTATCAATAGCTGGGATGTGAAATCCTCACTTCTGTATTGTTTTGTCATTATAGTTCCCACTTTGCTGTTGTTTGTCTGTATAATCTCTGTCTGGTTCTGTGATTGTTCCTGTCTGCTGTATAATTAATTTTGCTGGGTGTAAACTAATTGAGGTGGTGGGATATAATTGGTTACATAATCATGTTACAATATGTTAGGATTGGTTAGTTAAATTTCAGGAAAATGATTGGTTAAGGTATAGCTAAGCAGAAGTCAAGTTTTACTATATAATCTGTAGTCAATGAGGAAGTGACTGGGTGTGGGTGTGGGTGTGGGTGGGGGTGGGCATGTGGGTGTGTGAGATGGGAACAGGGAATGGGGGTAAGAAAATTGGAATCATGTTTTGCTAAAGGGGGAAATGGGAATGGGAGTAAGGAAGTTGGAATCATGTTTGGCTAAGGGTAGGAATGGGAACAGGGACACAGGTGTAAGGCTCTGTGGTGTCAGAGCTGGGAAGGAGGATACTAAGGAAGGAAACTGGAATCATGCTTGCTGGAAGTTCACCCCAATAAACATCGAATTGTTTGCACCTTTGGACTTTGGGTATTGTTGCTCTCTGTTCATGCGAGAAGGACCAGGGAAGTAAGTGGGTGAAGGAATAAGCCCCTAACATCTTGGTGCCAGTGACTCGGATGCATCGCATTGGATAGGTGAGTGGCAGCCTGTAAGTCCCCCTCCCCAACAGTCCGCGCAGCTGCTTGGAGGGGGTATCGCGAACTCTCGTGATGGTAGTTGCGGGTTCTGGCAAGCCAGGGTAAAGGATTTTTTGGATGAATGGATAAGGGAGGACCAGGGCCCATACCAGGTACAGGGGTCAACCTGGGATAAGATTAAAAAGGAAATGGAGGAAGTGTTAGGGGACCCAGAGGTATGGGGGGTGGCTGAGGAGCCCACCCTCCTTGGTATATGGGTAGGGGAAGAAGGTCCCTGCCCATGGGGACTGAATGCCTTCCAGGGAAAGGAGGCACTTCAGTCTGCTTGTGAGAGGTTTGAAGTAAGGGCAGCATTATGGGAAGCTGCCAGTAATCTTTCAAGTTTGGTGCTGCTTCAGCAAGGGCTGCTGAAGGGTTGTAAATTAGTTAGGGGTAGTTAAAGATGATTTGGGACAAAAGGGTTTAAAGTCAAAAGGAGAGTTAACAGACTACCTTTAGAGACTGGATCTGAGACTTGGTCCTGGGGGAGTGGAGAAAAAAAAAGTTTCAAAGTACAACCTGCCTTTCCACACTCTTTTGTTTTTCTGAAGTTTTAATGGAGGGTACTTTGGATACTTATGTGAGATGTCAAGAAGGAAGTTTTTGTTTAATGATAAAACCCAGTTATATAAATGTAACTGTATGTGCAACTCTGTGCAGTCACATTGGATGGAAGCTTGGTAATTAAATTTTCCAAGGGGGTCAGGTAGAGTGGCTACTACCACCACTATGCTTCTGTCCCCAGAAGCCTTTACAGCTATTCTGAGGGAAAATGGGCCCTTTTCCCACAGAAATGGTCTATAAGGGGCTGCTGCAGGCAGCAGGCGGAGAGAGAATCTGAGCAAAATTATTTGACTATTGGGTAATGTAATCAAAATCACTAAAGGATGGAAGAGGTTTCTTTTGGAACTTAACTTGGCTGCCCCTGGTTGTGTCTAGTTGTACAAGATGGAAGTGTAATTGGGATACAGTTGTGTAAAAAAGAGTAATCACAGTGCAAGGGATGTTAGGCAAAACAGAATTTTGTGTGTGTGTGCACAGGTAAAAGAAAAGGAAAAGGGGAGGAATGATGGGAACACTGAGCCTTGGGATGGCTCTGGGGGATTAGATTGTTGCTTTGGTGGGTGTGCATGAAAACTCTGTAGGCATGGGGGAGGCAGTTATACCTTGTGTAAAATTAATTTGGCTAATATGATGTTATGGAGGTTAAACTATATGGAAGAAATTTGCATTTTCCCAGGACATGTGCAGTGTATATTGGAAAAGGAGTAAAAGAAATGCAAATAAAACATGGTACTTCATTAAAATCCTAATAGGGCTCCAAAAGGAGCCACAATAGGTTGTGCTTTCTTTTTCAGATCGTTGTGTTTTGGAGCAGGAGATGAAAGTGGAAAGTAATCAGAACTCTGGTGGAAGTAAAATGCTTCCCTTTTAAGACAGTGTCTGAGCTGCTAACAGCTTTGGATCCAGAAGCAAGCTAGTAAGCCTCTGTGTGCAAATGCAAATTACCTAGCTGATGGGCACAAAGGAGCTGCAAATAACTGAATACATCTGGTCAGCAAACAAGCTACTAGAAGACTCAGATTATGGCCCTTCAGGAAAGGGAGGTGAAAAAAAAAAAAAACAAGTCAAGCCTGAAAATAAGGGGGACAGGTTAACCTTAAGGTGTGTGTGTGTGTGTGTGTGTGTGTGTGTGTGTGTGTGTGTGTGTGTACAGTGCTAAAATCTGAAGCTGTGTCTCAGCTATTACTTGAGAATAAACTTAAAGCTTGGTACAGCAGAGAAACTATTGCAAACTTGGTCTGTTGTACAAGAGGGGAAACTGAGGTACACCATCTCATGAATTTCATAAATGACCAGTGAGTGAGGTAATTCACTAGCCTGACTATAGAACAAAATAAGGACAGTCTGGAGGTAATTCTTCTGTTTTTCCTGCAAGTAGCAAGGACATTTGTAAAAGAAAAAGGTATTATTATTAAGCAATAATCTGTCCCCACCATGGGGAAGGAAATTGTTTCTTTTGTTTTTCAGACACTCTACAAGCAAGCTGGCGCCAGCGGGAAAAATAACCCAGAATACCATGGATCTATGTTTTGTGTTGTTTGTCTGTGGTGTTTGTCTTGTTGCTAGCATTATTGTGTTTTAATGAACAGAAAACCTCATGATGTGGGTGGGGGATGGCTTCCAAAGGCTGACCCTGGGGGAAGATGTGTATGGGAATGCAAATTCTCAACTAGGAGGCTAGCACCTGTGTAATAGCTACCGTGGTACCTGGAAATGGAATGGCAACTAAGGTGGCCCCCACAAGCCCTATGGAAATAATGAAAAGGGGAGGAGCTCACTGGGAATTAATGGAGGGGTGTGTAAAATAGTGTAAATCAATAGAAGATGTTTGGATGTGCCCCTCTCCTATGACTATAGAGGAGCAGGATCAATGGCCTATGCAAGGGGTGGACAATTGGGTGTACTGTGTATAAGGTGTTTTGCTGGGAATGTACATATTACTGGGGGCACAATTACACCGGCCCATAACCAAACTACACCCATCTACATGCTGCTATATGGACTTTGGTGCACAAATGGATCTGTGAATCTTATTGCTGTAAAAAAGCCTACTGCCTGATTCCATACCAAGTGGTCAAGCTGGTTTGGACAATATCCCATTTCTCTGTGAACATTCAATGGACTTATGATATGGACAAAAGCAAGCAAGACCTCCAGGGGCAGCTTGTTGCAACTGCCAGCAACTGGACACAAGATCGTGACCCCATCGAAGGAGGAGAGGCAGTGTTTTGGGGGTGTCTCGGATGTTGGACCATACTGCAGTGGTCAGGACTCAGTGTTGCTATGGATTTTGTATTGTTAACTATACTTGTGTTACGTTGCATAGGGAGATAACCTATTAGGAATGTAATAAGCCCTCCAAACCCTGCAGTGTACTAGACAACCCGGACCCAACCTTCTCAGGCCCACTCTAATGGGAAGTCTGGAACACTAATTGGAATAGGTGTGGTGTGCCCGTATGAGAGAAGGTGCAGGGCACTATACTACACAATGGGCAGTGGGACAAATGGAATATCGACACCTTCCACCTTGATGCCTGGCCCTATCAGGAAATGTGTCGCCATATGTCCTATGCTTTTCCAGGGATACCTGGGCAGGAGGATCCCAAAAGAAAAAGAAAAAAAAAAGGGGTGGAGTGTTAGGATATAGATATTCAGGCCTGTCTGTAAAGGCCTATACTCTAAGAATTTAGGTGTATTCTTATCACTTGGCTAGTGATAGAGGTATAAAAGAAAGAATCAAAACCACTGTCTGCCAGTGTAAGGGCCTTCTCTTACTGTGACAGTTTGTGGCCCTGTGCTTAGGCTCAGGCCTTTGGCTAAGCAGCAGAGGCAGCCATAAGCTGGGAAGCGAACGGTCACATCCTCACATTCCAAACTAGTCACACTGAAATAAGGTGCTATTGGGCTGTTAGGCACTATCAGGACAGGATAGTTCCTATCACCTCCAGAGAAAGGGAAGTGCCTAGACAATGTAAAAGGAAACTTAGTTTGATAGCATCCTGTCTGGCAAGAACTCACTTATCAATAGCTGGGATGTGAAATCCTCACTTCTGTATTGTTTTGTCATTATAGTTCCCACTTTGCTGTTGTTTGTCTGTATAATCTCTGTCTGGTTCTGTGATTGTTCCTGTCTGCTGTATAATTAATTTTGCTGGGTGTAAACTAATTGAGGTGGTGGGATATAATTGGTTACATAATCATGTTACAATATGTTAGGATTGGTTAGTTAAATTTCAGGAAAATGATTGGTTAAGGTATAGCTAAGCAGAAGTCAAGTTTTACTATATAATCTGTAGTCAATGAGGAAGTGACTGGGTGTGGGTGTGGGTGTGGGTGGGGGTGGGCATGTGGGTGTGTGAGATGGGAACAGGGAATGGGGGTAAGAAAATTGGAATCATGTTTTGCTAAAGGGGGAAATGGGAATGGGAGTAAGGAAGTTGGAATCATGTTTGGCTAAGGGTAGGAATGGGAACAGGGACACAGATGTAAGGCTCTGTGGTGTCAGAGCTGGGAAGGAGGATACTAAGGAAGGAAACTGGAATCATGCTTGCTGGAAGTTCACCCCAATAAACATCGAATTGTTTGCACTTTTGGACTTTGGGTATTGTTGCTCTCTGTTCATGCGAGAAGGACCAGGGAAGTAAGTGGGTGAAGGAATAAGCCCTCTAACATGGTGGATGATTCCATGAGAAATTCATCAGAAGACGGGTGAGGAATGAATTTTCTCTTTCCTACTAATTTTCACCAACCGATTTTATTCACAATCACCAGGAGTTAATTGTCAAAGGATTTGGGAGGATGATTCCAAGTGTAATTAATTACTAGCATTGATCAGGAAGAACTCTCCCATTTTGAGTCATTTTCATCAAATCATGAACTGATATCTACCAAATCACAAGAAGCGAATCGGAAAGGCTTTTGGGGGATGATTCCATTTCTCACTGATTTAGAGCATGGATCAGTTATAACTTTCTCATTTTTAGCAATTTTCACCATCAATCTCCACCAAATCCTGAAGAGAGAATAGACTTGTGTTTTGGTGGATGATTCCATGACCAATAGATCAGGATACCAGATTAGGCATGTCTTTCTCATCTGGAGTAATTTTCACGCACTGCTCTGTAGCATAGGACGAGAAGTGAATCCTCGGGTCTTTCAGGAAGATTCCTTCTCCAATTTGTCTGTTGCGCACATCCAGGATGAATTTCTCATGTTGAGTCTATTTCAGGAACTGATTTCTTCCAAGTCAACAGGAGCGAATTGGAATGTACTAAGGAGGCTCATTATGTGAGGAATGAATGACTACCATGAAGCCGTTCAGAATTGCTTATTTTGGAGGATTATGCGAGCAGTGACCAAGTGACCAGCAGAGTAGCTAAAATGTCTTTGGAGGATGATTCTATGAGGTACTAATTAGATGCAGTGATCAGTAATAAAGGTTTGATTTTTTAGTCATTTTCATGAACCAATCTCTACAAACTCAGGAGGAGAGAATCTGGATTGCTGGAGTCTTTACCACTAGGTGCTTGTAAGGAACGATTTTCGTACTTTGAGTAATTTGCACAAACCAATCTCTTCCAACACACCAAGAGAGAATGCAATTGTTTTCCGGTGGATGATTCCATGGGAAATTCATCAGAAGACGCGTGAGGAATGAATTTTCTCTTTCCTACTAATTTTCACCAACCGATTTTATTCACAATCCCCAGGAGTTAATTATCAAAGGATTTGAGAGGGTGATTCCAAGTGCCATTAATGACTAACATTGAAAAGGAAGAACTGTCTCATTTGGAGTAATTTTCATCAAATCATGAACTGATGTCTACCAAATCACAAGAAGTGAATCTGAAAGGCTTTTGGGGGATGATTCCATTTGTCACTGATTTAGAGCATTGATCAGTTCTAACTGTCTCATTTTTAGCAATTTTCACGATCAATCTCCACCAAATCCTGAAGAGCGAAGAGACTTGTGTTTTGGTGGATGTTTCCATGAGAAATAGATCAGGATACCAGATTAGGCATGTCTTTCTCATCTGGAATAATTTTCACGCACTGCTCTGTACCATAGGACGAGATGTGAATCCTCGGGTCTCTCAGGAAGATTCCTTCTCAAATTTATCTGTTGCACACATCCAAGGTGAATTTCTCATTTTTAGCAATTTACACTACCCATCTCTAGCAAGTGACCAGCAGAGTAACTAAAAAGCCTTTGGAGGATGATTCCATGAGGTACTAATTCGATGCAGTGATCAGTAATAAAGGTTTGATTTTTTAGTCATTTTCATGAAGCAATCTCTACAAACTCAGGAGGAGAGAATCTGGATTGCTGGAGTCTTTACCACTAGGTGCTTGTAAAGAACGATTTTCGTACTTTGAGTAATTTGCACAAACCAATCTCTTCCAACACACCAAGAGAGAATGCAATTGTTTTCCGGTGGATGATTCCATGGGAAATTCATCAGAAGACGGGTGAGGAATGAATTTTCTCTTTCCTACTAATTTTCACCAACCGATTTTATTCACAATCCCCAGGAGCTAATTATCAAAGGATTTGGGAGGATGATTCCAAGTGTCATTAATGACTAACATTGATCAGGAAGAACTGTCTCATTTGGAGTAATTTTCATCAAATCATGAACTGATCTATACCAAATCACAAGAAGCGAATCTAAAAGGCTTTTGGGGGATGATTCCATTTGTCACTGATTTAGAGCATTGATCAGTTCTAACTTTCTCATTTTTAGCAATTTTCACGATCAATCTCCACCAAATCCTGAAGAGCGAAGACTTGTGTTTTGGTGGATGTTTCCATGAGAAATAGATCAGGATACCAGATTAGGCATGTCTTTCTCATCTGGAATAATTTTCAGGCACTGCTCTCTACCATAGGACGAGAAGTGAATCCTCGGGTCTTTCAGGAAGATTCCTTCTCAAACTGATCTGTTGCGCACATCCAAGGTGAATTTCTCATTTTGAGTCTATTTCAGGAACTGATTTCTTCCAAGTCAAAAGGAGGGAATTGGAATGTGCTAAGGAGGCTCATTCTGTGAGGAATGAATGACTACCACCAAGCCATTCAGAATTGCTTATTTTTCGGAATTTTCGAGACTCGACCTATAACAAATCACCAGAAGCAATTCTGAAAGGATTTTGGAGGGTCATGCCAGATGGAGTTAATGACTAGCAGTGATCAGTAATTACTGTTGGATTTTTGTAATTTTCATGAACCCATCTCTACCAAAGGATCAGGAGAGAATCCGAATGGCTTTTCGAGGAAGCGTGCATGAGACATCAATGGCTACATCTGATTCGTATTGAAGGTCTCATTTTTAGCAATTTACACTACCCATCTCTAGCAAGTGACCAGCAGAGTAGCTAAAAGGTCTTTGGAGGATGATTCCATGAGGTACTAATTCGATGCAGTGATCAGTAATAAAGGTTTGATTTTTTAGTCATTTCCATGAACCAATCTCTACAAACTCAGGAGGAGAGAATCTGGATTGCTGGAGTCTTTACCACTAGGTGCTTGTAAAGAACGATTTTCGTACTTTGAGTAATTTGCACAAACCAATCTCTTCCAACACACCAAGAGAGAATGCAATTGTTTTCCGGTGGATGATTCCATGGGAAATTCATCAGAAGACGGGTGAGGAATGAATTTTCTCTTTCCTACTAATTTTCACCAACCGATTTTATTCACAATCCCCAGGAGTTAATTATCAAGGGATTTGGGAGGATGATTCCAAGTGTCATTAATGACTAACATTGATCAGGAAGAACTGTCTCCTTTGGAGTAATTTTCATCAAATCATGAACTGATCTCTACCAAATCACAAGGAGCGAATCTGAAAGGCTTTTGGGGGATGATTCCATTTGTCACTGATTTATAGTATTGATCAGTTCTAACTTTCTCATTTTTAGCAATTTTCACGATCAATCTCCACCAAATCCTGAAGAGACAAGAGACTTGTGTTTTGGTGGATGTTTCCATGAGAAATAGATCAGGATACCAAATTAGGCATGTCTTTCTCATCTAGAATAATTTTCACGCACTGCTCTGTACCATAGGACGAGAAGTGAATCCTCGGGTCTTTCAGGAAGATTCCTTCTCAAATTGATCTGTTGCGCACATCCAAGGTGAATTTCTCATTTTGAGTCTATTTCAGGAACTGATTTCTTCCAAGTCAACAGGAGCAAATTGGAATGTACTAAGGAGGCTCAATATGTGAGGAATGAATGACTACCACGATGCCATTCAGAATTGCTTATTTTTCGGAATTTTCGAGACTCGACCTATAACAAATCACCAGAAGCAATTCTGAAAGGATTTTGGAGGATCATGCCAGATGGAGTTCATGACTAGCAGTGATCAGTAATTACTGTTGGATTTTTGTAATTTTCATGAACCCATCTCTACCCAAGAATCAGGAGAGAATCCGAATGGCTTTTGGAGGAAGCGTGCATGAGACATCAATGGCTACATCTGATTCGTATTGAAGGTCTCATTTTTAGCAATTTACACTACCCATCTCTAGCAAGTGACCAGCAGAGTAGCTAAAAGGTCTTTGGAGGATGATTCCATGAGGTACTAATTAGATGCAGTGATCAGTAATAAAGGTTTGATTTTTTAGTCATTTTCATGAGTTTCTACAAACTCAGGAGGAGAGAATCTGGATTGCTGGAGTCTTTACCACTAGGTGCTTGTAAAGAACGATTTTCATACTTTGAGTAATTTGCACAAACCGATCGGTTCCAGAGCACCAAGAGAGAATGCAATTGTTTTCCGGTGGATGATTCCATGGGATATTCATCAGAAGACGGGTGAGGAATGAATTTTCTCTTTCCTACTAATTTTGAATCTGAAAGGATTTTGGAGGATCATGCCAGATGGAGTTAATGACTAGCAGTGATCAGTAATTACTGTTGGATTTTTGTAATTTTCATGAACCCGTCTCTACCAAAGGATAAGGAGAGAATCGAATGGCTTTTCTAGGAACTCCGTCTGGCATGATCCTCCAAAATCCTTTCAGAATTGCTTCTGGTGATTTGTTATAGGTCGAGTCTCGAAAATTCCGAAAAATAAGCAATTCTTAACGGCTCCGTGGTAGTCATTTTTCTCTTTCCTACTAATTTTCACCAACCGATTTTATTCACAATCACCAGGAGTTAATTATCAAAGGATTTGGGAGGATGATTCCAAGTGTCATTAATAACTAACATTGATCAGGAAGAACTGTCTCCTTTGGAGTAATTTTCATCAAATCATGAACTGATCTCTACCAAATCACAAGAAGCGAATCTGAAAGGCTTTTGGGGGATGATTCGATTTGTCACTGATTTATAGCATTGATCAGTTCTAACTTTCTCATTTTTAGCAATTTTCACGATCAATCTCCACCAAATCCTGAAGAGAGAAGAGACTTGTGTTTTGGTGGATGTTTCCATGAGAAATAGATCAGGATATCAGATTAGGCATGTCTTTCTCATCTGGAATAATTTTCACGCACTGCTCTGTACCATAGGACGAGAAGTGACTCCTCGGGTCTTTCAGGAAGATTCCTTCTCAAATTTATCTGTTGCGCACATCCAAGGTGAATTTCTCATTTTGAGTCTATTTCAGGAACTGATTTCTTCCAAGTCAACAGGAGCGAATTGGAATGTACTAAGGAGGCTCAATACGTGAGGAATGAATGACTACCACGAAGCCATTCAGAATTGCTTATTTTTCAGAATTTTCGAGACTCGACCTATAACAAATCACCAGAAGCAATTCTGAAAGGATTTTGGAGGATCATGCCAGACGGAGTTCATGACTAGCAGTGACAGTAATTACTGTTGGATTTTTGTAATTTTCATGAACCCATCTCTACCAAAGGATCAGGAGAGAATCTGAATGGCTTTTCGAGGAAGCGTGCATGAGACATCAATGGCTACATCGGATTAGTATTGAAGGTCTCATTTTTAGCAATTTACACTTCCCATCTCCAGCAAGTGACCAGCAGACTAGCTAAAAGGTCTTTGGAGGATGATTCCATGAGGTACTAATTAGATGCAGTGATCAGTAATAAAGGTTTGATTTTTTAATCATTTTCATGAACCAATCTCTACAAATCAGTAGGAGAGAATCTGGATTGCTGGAGTCTTTACCACTAGGTGCTTGTAAAGAACGATTTTTGTACTTTGAGTAATTTGCACAAACCGATCTGTTCCAACGCACCAAGAGAGAATGCAATTGTTTTCCGGTGGATGATTCCATGGGAAATTCATCAGAAGACGGGTGAGGAATGAATTTTCTCTTTCCTACTAATTTTCACGGACCGATTTTATTCACAATCACCAGAGTTAATTATCAAAGGATTTGGGAGGATGAATCCAAGTGTCATAATTACTAACATAGATCAGGAAGAACTCTCTCATTTTGAGTAATTTTCATCAAATCATGAACTGATCTCTACCAAATCACAAGAAGGAAATCTGAAAGTCTTTTGGGGGATGAATCCATTTGTCACTGATTTAGAGCATTGATCAGTTATAACTTTCTCATTTTTAGCAATTTTCACGATCAATCTCTACCAAATCCTGAAGAGAGAAGAGACTTGTGTTTTGGTGGATGTTTCCATGAGAAATAGATCAGGATACCAGATTAGGCATGTCTTTCTCATCTGGAGTAATTTTCACGCACTGCTCTGTACCATAGGACGAGAAGTGTATCCTAGGGTCTTTCAGGAAGATCCCTTCTCAAATTGATCTGTTGCGCACATCCAAGGTGAATTTCTCATTTTGAGTGTATTTCAGGAACTGATTTCTTCCAAGTCAACAGGAGCGAATTGAAATGTACTAAGGAGGCTCATTATGTGAGGAATGAATGACTACCATGAAGCCGTTCAGAATTGCTTATTTTGGAGGATTATGCGAGCAGTGACCAAGTGACCAGCAGAGTAGCTAAAATGTCTTTGGAGGATGATTCTATGAGGTACTAATTAGATGCAGTGATCAGTAATAAAGGTTTGATTTTTTAGTCATTTTCATGAACCAATCTCTACAAACTCAGGAGGAGAGAATCTGGATTGCTGGAGTCTTTACCACTAGGTGCTTGTAAGGAACGATTTTCGTACTTTGAGTAATTTGCACAAACCAATCTCTTCCAACACACCAAGAGAGAATGCAATTGTTTTCCGGTGGATGATTCCATGGGAAATTCATCAGAAGACGGGTGAGGAATGAATTTTCTCTTTCCTACTAATTTTCACCAACCGATTTTATTCACAATCCCCAGGAGTTAATTATCAAAGGATTTGAGAGGGTGATTCCAAGTGCCATTAATGACTAACATTGAAAAGGAAGAACTGTCTCATTTGGAGTAATTTTCATCAAATCATGAACTGATGTCTACCAAATCACAAGAAGTGAATCTGAAAGGCTTTTCGGGGATGATTCCATTTGTCACTGATTTAGAGCATTGATCAGTTCTAACTGTCTCATTTTTAGCAATTTTCACGATCAATCTCCACCAAATCCTGAAGAGCGAAGAGACTTGTGTTTTGGTGGATGTTTCCATGAGAAATAGATCAGGATACCAGATTAGGCATGTCTTTCTCATCTGGAATAATTTTCACGCACTGCTCTGTACCATAGGACGAGACGTGAATCCTCGGGTCTCTCAGGAAGATTCCTTCTCAAATTTATCTGTTGCACACATCCAAGGTGAATTTCTCATTTTGAGTCTATTTCAGGAACTGATTTCTTCCAAGTCAACAGGAGCGAATTGGAATGTACTAAGGAGGCTCAATACGTGAGGAATGAATGACTACCACGAAGCCATTCAGAATTGCTTATTTTTCAGAATTTTCGAGACTCGACCTATAACAAATCACCAGAAGGAATTCTGAAAGGATTTTGGAGGATCATGCCAGACGGAGTTCATGACTAGCAGTGACAGTAATTACTGTTGGATTTTTGTAATTTTCATGAACCCATCTCTACCAAAGGATCAGGAGAGAATCTGAATGGCTTTTCGAGGAAGCGTGCATGAGACATCAATGGCTACATCGGATTAGTATTGAAGGTCTCATTTTTAGCAATTTACACTTCCCATCTCTAGCAAGTGACCAGCAGACTAGCTAAAAGGTCTTTGGAGGATGATTCCATGAGGTACTAATTATATGCAGGGATCAGTAATAAAGGTTTGATTTTTTAAGTCATTTTCATGAACCAATCTCTACAAACTCAGGAGGAGAGAATCTGGATTGCTGGAGTCTTTACCACTAGGAGCTTGTAAAGAACGATTTTCGTACTTTCAGTAATTTGCACAAACCGATCTCTTCCAAGGCACCAAGAGAGAATGCAATTGTTTTTCCGGTGGATGATTTCATGGGAAATTCATCAGAAGACGGGTGAGGAATGAATTTTCTCTTTCCTACTAATTTTCACCAACCGATTCTATTCACAATCACCAGGAGTTAGTTATCAAAGGATTAGGGAGGATGATTCCAAGTGTCATTAATGACTAACATTGATCAGGAAGAACTGTCTCCTTTGGAGTAATTTTCATCAAATCATGAACTGATCTCTACCAAATCACAAGAAGCGAATCTGAAAGGCTTTTGGGGGATGATTCCATTTGTCACTGATTTATAGCATTGATCAGTTCTAACTTTCTCATTTTCAGCAATTTTCACGATCAATCTCCACCAAATCCTGAAGAGAGAAGAGACTTGTGTTTTGGTGGATGTTTCCATGAGAAATAGATGAGGATACCAGATTAGGCATGTCTTTCTCATCTGGAATAATTTTCACGCACTGCTCTGTACCATAGGACGAGAAGTGAATCCTCGGGTCTTTCAGGAAGATTCCTTCTCAAATTTATCTGTTGCGCACAACCAAGGTGAATTTCTCATTTCGAGTCTATTTCAGGAACTGATTTCTTCCAAGTCAACAGGAGCAAATTGGAATGTACTAAAGAGGCTCATTATGTGAGGAATGAATGACTACCACGGAGCCGTTCAGAATTGCTTATTTTTCGGAATTTTTGAGACTCGACCTATAACAAATCACCAGAAGCAATTCTGGAAGGATTTTGGAGGATCATGCCAGATGGAGTTAATGACTAGCAGTGATCAGTAATTACTGTTGGATTTTTGTAATTTTCATGAACCCATCTCTACCAAAGAATGAGGAGAGAATCCGAATGGCTTTTCGAGGAAGCGTGCATGAGACATTAATGGCTACATCGGATTAGTATTGAAGGTCTCATTTTTAGCAATTTACACTTCCCATCTCTAGCAAGTGACCAGCAGAGTAGCTAAAAGGTCTTTGGAGGATGATTCCATGAGGTACTAATTAGATGCAGTGATCAGTAATAAAGGTTTGATTTTTTTAGTCATTTTCATGAACCAATCTCTACAAACTCAGGAGGAGAGAATCTGGATTGCTGGAGTCTTTACCACTAGGTGCTTGTAAAGAACGATTTTTGTACTTTGAGTAATTTGCACAAACCGATCTCTTCCAACGCACCAAGAGAGAATGCAATTGTTTTCCGGTGGATGATTCCATTTGAAATTCATCAGAAGACGGGTGAGGAATGAATTTTCTCTTTCCTACTAATTTTCACCAACCGATTTTATTCACAATCACCAGGAGTTAATTATCAAAGGATTTGGGAGGATGATTCCAAGTGTCATTAATGACTAACATTGAAAAGGAAGAACTGTCTCCTTTGGAGTAATTTTCATCAAATCATGAAATGATCTCTACCAAATCACAAGAAGCGAATCTGAAAGGCTTTTGGGGGATGATTCTATTTGTCACTGATTTATAGCATTGATCAGTTCTAACTTTCTCATTTTTAGCAATTTTCACGATCAATCTCCACCAAATCCTGAAGAGAGAAGAGACTTGTGTTTTGGTGGATGTTTCCATGAGACATAGATCAGGATACCAGATTAGGCATGTCTTTCTCATCTGGAATAATTTTCACGCACTGCTCTGTACCATAGGACGAGAAGTGAATCCTCGGGTCTTTCAGGAAGATTCCTTCTCTAATTGATCTGTTGCGCACATCCAAGGTGAATTTCTCATTTTGAGTCTATTTCAGGAACTGATTTCTTCCAAGTCAACAGGAGCAAATTGGAATGTACTAAGGAGGCTCATTATGTGAGGAATGAATGACTACCACGAAGCCGTTCACAATTGCTTATTTTTTGGAATTTTCGAGACTCGACCTATAACAAATCACCAGAAGCAATTCTGGAAGGATTTTGGAGGATCATGCCAGATGGAGTTAATGACTAGCAGTGATCAGTAATTACTGTTGGATTTTTGTAATTTTCATGAACCCATCTCTACCAAAGGATCAGGAAAGATCTGAATGGCTTTTCGAGGAAGCGTGCATGAGACATCAATGGCTACATCGGATTAGTATTGAAGGTCTCATTTTTAGCAATTTACACTACCCATCTCTAGCAAGTGACCAGCAGAGTAGCTGAAAGGTCTTTGGAGGATGATTCCATGAGGTACTAATTAGATGCAGTGATCAGTAATAAAGGTTTGATTTTTTAGTCATTTTCATGAACCAATCTCTACAAACTCAGGAGGAGAGAATCTGGATTGCTGGAGTCTTTACCACTAGGTGCTTGTAAAGAATGATTTTCGCCCTTTGAGTAATTTGCACAAACCGATCTGTTCCAAGGCACCAAGAGAGAATGCAATTGTTTTTCCGGTGGATGATTCCATTGGAAATTCATCAGAAGACGGGTGAGGAATGAATTTTCTCTTTCCTACTAATTTTCACCAACCGATTTTATTCACAATCACCAGGAGTTAATTATCAAAGGATTTGGGAGGATGATTCCAAGTGTCATTAATGACTAACATTGATCAGGAAGAACTGTCTCATTTGGAGTAATTTTCATCAAATCATCAACTGATATCTACCAAATCACAAGAAGCGAATCTGAAAGGCTTTTGGGGGATGTTTCCATTTGTCACTCTTTTACAGCATTGGTCAGTTAGAACTTACTCATTTTTAGCAATTTTCACGATCTATCTGCACCAAATCCTGAAGAGATAAGAGACTTTTGTTTTTGGTGGATGTTTCCATGAGAAATAGATCAGGATACCAGATTAGGCATGTCTTTCTCATCGGGAGTAATTTTCAGGCACTGCTCTGTACCATAGGATGAGAAGTGACTCCCCGGGTCTTTCAGGAAGATTCCTTCTCCAATTTATCTGTTGTGCACATCCAAGATGAATTTCTCATTTTGAGTCTATTTCAGGACTGATTTCTTCCAAGTCAACAGGAGCGAATTGGAATGTACGAAGGAGGCTCATTATGTGAGGCATGAATGACTACCACCAAGCCGTTGAGAATTGCTTATTTTTTGGAATTTTCGAGACTCGACCTATAACAAATCACCAGAAGCAAATCTGAAAGGATTTTGGAGGATCATGCCAGATGGAGTTTATAACTAGCAGTGATCAGTAATTACTGTTGAATTTTTGTAATTTTCATGAACCGATCTCTACCAAAGGATCAGGAGACAATCCAAATGGCTTTTCGAGGAAGCGTACATGAGACATCAATGGCTACATCTGATTCGTATTGAAGGTCTCATTTTTAGCAATTTACACTACCCATCTCTATCAAATGAGCAGGAGAGTATCTAAAAGGTCTTTGGAGGATGATTCCATGAGGTACTAATTACTTGCACTTTTCCGGTATAACTGGCTCCTTTGTAGTAAGTTTCACTGAGTGATATTCATCAAATCCTGAGGCGAGAATCCTTCTGGCTTTCTCGGATGACTCCATGAGAAATGTATTAGAAGCCCTGAGAAGGCATTACTTTCTCATTATTCAGGAAATTTCAGGAATAGAGCTGCAGCTTTGACCGGAAGTGAATCCTACGGGCTCTCCAGACGATTCTTTGAGAAAGTTATCGGTGGCACACATCAATGATGAATTTCTCATCTTTAGAAATGTTCACGAACCGATTGCTTCCACATCATCCTGAGAGACTGGAAATAGTGTTGTGTGAAAGCAGAATAAATTGTATTGAAATTATAATTCTTTAAAGATATGCTGTTTGAAGGCTTTGTTGAAATATAGATGTCAGGAAGAGAAACATTAGGGCGTGTGAGTCCATGGGTCCTCAAACTAATTAAGTTAGAGCACCTCCTGAGGTAGGAGTCTGGTAAACGTTCGTGTGAAAATAAGATATGTATGTATAGTTCTCAGTTTCCGCTTCCTTTTGTCTCCTATGTTAAATTGGTTTAGAGTAGCTATATAAATAAGTTAGCTTGAGCTCTGCAGGAGACTCACATCTGTCTGGGTGCATTGGCAATGCGTTTTGCTAATCTACAGAGTGGTCTGACAAATTCAGGGAGTCTTGAATCTGACTTTGACAGCTGGAAGATTATTGCTGGAATCTTTATCACTTGTACTTGTGAAGAATGATTTCCTCATGTTTAGTCATTTTCACGAAGCGAGCTTTACCAAATCCTGAAGAGAGAATACAATTGTTTTTTGCTGCATGATTGCATGAGAAATATAGCAGGAGACGTGAGGAGGAATAACTTTCTGATATGAATTTTCACAAACCGATCTGTAACAGCGTGAGAAGTGAATCCTCGCGGCTTTCAGGAAGATTCCTTCTCAAATTTATCTGTCGCACACCTCAAAGATGAATTTCTCATTTTGAGTATGTTTCAGGACCTGATTTCTTCCAAGTCAACAGGAGCGATTTGAGATGTACCGAGGAGGATCATTATGTGAGGAAAGAATGACTGGCACGAAGCCGTTAAGGATTTCTCATGTTTCGGAATTTTCCAGACTCGATCTCTTAGAAATCACCAGAAGCAAATCTGAAAGGATTTTGCAGGATCATTCCAGATGGAGTTAATGACTAGCAGTGATCAGTAATAACTGTCTGAATTTTAGTAATTGTCATAAACTGAGCTCTACTAAAGGATCAGGACAGAATCTGACTGCCTTTTCGAGGAAGTGTGCATGAGACATCAACGGCTACATCTGATTAGTAATGAATGTCTCCTTTTTAGCAATTTACACTACCCATCTGTATGTGTGACGTATTCTGTGTGTATGTGCGTCGGTGTTGTGCTGTGTGTGTTGTCTTGGGTGGCCACACAGGGTAATGCACAAAGCATTTCCCTCATGGAGGAAGAGTGACACGACGTGGCCACTCAGGAGTAACACACAAACAATCCCCCGCCTCCCCCCCACCCCCAGAGCAACAGTGATGTGTGTGGCCAATTCAGGTCATGGACAAAGCATTTCCCGCATGGAGCAACAGTGACACTGGGTGGCCAGTCAGTGTAATGCACAAATCATTTCCCTCCTGGACCAACAGTGACACTGGGTGGCCACTTGGAGTAATGCAGAAAGCATTTCCCTGACGGAGCAATGGTGACACTGTGTGGCCAATTCAGGTAGTGCTCAAATCATTTCCCTCCTGGAGCAACAGTGACACCGGGCAGCCCCTTGGAGTAATACACAAATCATTTCCTCATGGAGCACCAGTTGCACAAACTGAGTTGAATAATAATAATAATAATAAAAATAAACAAAGAATAGATAGGTAGATTTTCAGTGATTAGAAGGGAGAGCAAACAGAAGAAGGCAGATTGCTCAGCAACTCCAAATAGGCACGCATACTGAGCCTAAGATCTTCAAGAGACTGGATTCAAGAAGTAATTTCCCATCCTACTTGTCTTTCGGCAACTTGAAGAGTTTCTGTGGCTTTGACTTCCCCTTGTTTCTCTTTACAGACTACACTCATGTTTTAGGCTGGACTTCCCCCTTCTCATGTTCTTTGTCTCTTCAGGTACTTTCAGCAGCCTTTCTACTGCCCTGCATGATTTTCGTCCGCTCCGACTTTTCCATGGCTCCCGAGACCTCCCTTGTGGGAATGCACACCTACCCGTGTCCTGTGAAGGGACACGGCATGAGGAGAGAAGAGGAGAGAAAAGAAAGAGAGAGTTGGTGAACACAGGAGAGAAAACAGAGAAACAGGAGAGCAAGGCAAGCAACTCACCACCTGGAGTCATCCTCTTGGATCCAAGCTTCAGTTGTGGAGAAGACACCGTTCATGACCAGAGAAACGAGCAGCCTCTGAAAAGGGACCTTTTCTCCCTCAGAACTACAGCTGATCAGGAACCTTTGCTTACAAACCGAACCCTAATGGATGTGGCTTCCCGACCCGGACTCAGGTGGGGCGTGAGTAGAGTCCTCACCAAACCAGACACTTCTCTCATGGAGACTGGCGATAGCTCGGTGCCCAGATGGAGGGCTCTTGCCTGGCATCCCCAACGGTCACAGGCTCGCTGCTCTCACTCACATTCTGTCGCATGAGGGCAGTAGACTCTGAGGCTTGACTTCTTTTTCCTTGCTACTAAACCCAGCCCAAGGGGAAAAAAACAAGTAAGTTACCATCTCAGTCGGCAATGTCTCGGAGGCTCCACTGTTTGCCTCTCCCACACAGCGGGGATCCGCCCTCCACTCTCCTCCCATTACACCTGGAGCATCCCAACCAAAATCTCCTTTTCTAACGGCACCCCACAGAGTCACTCCGCTCAAGAGACTCTGGCCCCTCCCCACCTTCATCCCCCTGAGCCCCAGGACGCCCACGGCCGCTGAGGAGGACGACAGCGAGTGCGGAGGAGGAACTGGAAGCACTGACCTGGCAGCCAGGTCTGAAGAGGGCAGAGAGCGGAGGCCTGCTTCCGCCACCTTGGAAAGAGGCCCAAGCGGCTCAGGCCCCCTCCTGCCGTGTTCCCCTCCGGCGAGAGCTCCGGCACCATTCCTTGCCACAGCCGCTGCAAAAGCCGAGCCGGAGCCCTCGCTCCACAGCGCTCGACATATTGTGGGTCGTCTTGTGTTGCGTGTGACATGTTGTGGATCAGTTTGTGTTGAGCGAGTGAGTGTGTGTGAGATGTTGTGGGTCGTGTGTGTGATGTTTTGTGTGTGATGCTTTCCGTGTCGCGATGTGTGTGTGTCTTTGTTGTGTGTAAATTTTGTGTGTCGTGTTCTGTGCCGTTCTGTGTCATCGTATCAAAAAGCATTTTGGTTAATCATTCGAGGAGAGCTTTAGCACTAGTACTTGTCAATAATTTAAGTCTCCTTAGGAGTAATTTTCTTGAACCAATCGCTACGAACTCACCAGGAGAGAAGCTGGATTGCTGGAGTCTTCACCACTAGGGCCTTCTAAAGAATGATTTTCTACCTTGAGTCATTTGCACGAACCGATCTGTTCCAACACACCAAGGGAGAATGCCTTTGCTTTTCTGCTGGATGATTCCTTGGGAAATTTATCGGAAGACGGATGAGAAATGAATTGTCTCATTCCTAGTAATTTTCACGAACCGATTTTATTCCAAATCACAAGGAGCTAATTATGAATATAGTACGGAGGATGATTCCATGTGTAATTAATTGCTAACCTTGATCAGAAAGAAATGCCTCCTTTTTAGTCATTTCTACCAAATCGTCAACTCATATCTACCTAATCACAAGGAGCCAATCTGAAAGGCTTTTGGAGGATGATTCCATTTGTCATTGATTATTAGCATTGATCAGTTATAACTTTCTCTATTTTAGCCATTTTCACGATAAATCTCTGCCAAATGCGAAAGAGAGAATAGACTTGCTTTTTGGTGGATGGTCCCATGAGAAAGACATCAGGATAGCTGATTACGAATGACGTTCTCATTTTGAGTAATTTTCACAAACTGCTCTGCACCGTCTGACGAGAAGTGACTCCTCGGGGCTTTCAGCAAGATTCCCTCTCAAAAATATCTGTCGCACAGCACAAAGATGAATTTCTCATTTTGAGTATATTTCAGGACCTGATTTCTTCCAAGTCAACGGGATCGATTTGAGATGTACCGAGGAGGATCATTATGTGAGTAAAGAATGACTGGCACTAAGCCGTTAAGAATTTCTCATGTTTCGGAATTTTCGAGAATCGACCTCTAACAAATCACCAGAAGCAAATCTGAAAAGATTTTGGAGGATTATTGCAGATGTAGTTAACGACTAGCGGTGATCACTAATAACTGTCTCAATGTTAGTAATTGTCATGAACCGATCTCTAACAAAGCATCAGAAGAGAATCCGAATGGCGCCTTGAGGAAGAGAGCATGAGACATCAACGGATACATCTCATTCGTAAGGAATGTCTCATTTTCAGAAATTTACACTGCCCATCTCTAGCAAGTCACCAGCAGAGTAGCTAAAAGGTCTTTGGAGGATGATTCCATGAGGTACTAATTCGATGCAGTGATCAGTAATAAAGGTTTGATTTTTTAGTCATTTTCATGAACCAATCTCTACAAACTCAGGAGCAGAGAATCTGGATTGCTGGAGTCTTTACCACTAGGAGCTTGTAAAGAATGTTTTTCTTACTTTGAGTAATTTGCACAAACCGATCTCTTCCAACGCACCAAGAGAGAATGCAATTGTTTTCCGGAGGATGATTCCATGGGAAATTCATCAGAAGACGGGTGAGGAATGAATTTTCTCTTTCCTACTAATTTTCACCAACCGATTTTATTCACAATCCCCAGGAGTTAATTATCAAAGGATTTGGGAGGATGATTCCAAGTGTCATTAATGACTAACATTGATCAGGAAGAACTGTCTCATTTGGAGTAATTTTCATCAAATCATGAACTGATCTCTACCAAATCACAAGAAGCGAATCTGAAAGGCTTTTGGGGGATGATTCCATTTGTCACTGATTTATAGCATTGATCAGTTCTAACTTTCTCATTTTTAGCAATTTTCACGATCAATCTCCACCAAATCCTGAAGAGAGAAGAGACTTGTGTTTTGGTGGATGTTTCCATGAGAAATAGATCAGGATACCAGATTAGGCATGTCTTTCTCATCTGGAATAATTTTCACGCACTGCTCTGTACCATAGGACGAGAAGTGAATCCTCGGGTCTTTCAGGAAGATTCCTTCTCAAATTTATCTGTTGCGCACATCCAAGGTGAATTTCTCATTTCGAGTCTATTTCAGGAACTGATTTCTTCCAAGTCAACAGGAGCAAATTGGAATGAACTAAGGAGGCTCATTATGTGAGGAATGAATGACTACCACGAAGCCATTCAGAATTGCTTTTTTTTCGGAATTTTCGAGACTCGACCTATAACAAATCACCAGAAGCAATTCTGAAAGGATTTTGGAGGATCATGCCAGATGGAGTTAATGACGAGCAGTGATCAGTAATTACTGTTGGATTTTTGTAATTTTCATGAACCCATCTCTACCAAAGGATCAGGAGAGAATCCGAATGGCTTTTCGAGGAAGAGTGCATGAGACATCAATGGCTACATCGGATTAGTATTGAAGGTCTCATTTTTAGCAATTTACACTACCCATCTCTAGCAAGTGACCAGCAGAGTAGCTAAAAGGTCTTTGGAGGATGATTCCATGAGGTACTAATTAGATGCAGTGATCAGTAATAAAGGTTTGATTTTTTAGTCATTTTCATGAACCAATCTCTACAAACTCAGGAGGAGAGAATCTGGATTGCTTGAGTCTTTACCACTAGGTGCTTGTAAAGAACGATTTTCGTTCTTTGAGTAATTTGCACAAACCGATCTCTTCCAGCGCACCAAGAGAGAATGCAATTGTTTTCCGGTGGATGATTCCATGGGAAATTCATCAGAAGACGGGTGAGGAATGAATTTTCTCTTTCCTACTAATTTTCACCAACCAATTTTATTCACAATCACAAGGAGTTAATTATCAAAGGATTTGGGAGGATGATTCCAAGTGTCATTAATGACTAACATTGATCAGGAAGAACTGTCTCCTTTGGAGTAATTTTCATCAAATCATGAACTGATCTCTACCAAATCACAAGAAGCGAATCTGAAAGGCTTTTGGGGGATGATTCCATTTGTCACTGATTTATAGCATTGATCAGTTGTAACTTTCTCAATTTTAGCAGTTTTCACGATCAATCTCCACCAAATCCTGAAGAGAGAAGAGACTTGTGTTTTGGTGGATGTTTCCATGAGAAATAGATCAGGATACCAGATTAGGCATGTCTTTCTCATCTGGAATAATTTTCACGCACTGCTCTGTACCATAGGACGAGAAGTGAATCCTCGGGTCTTTCAGGAAGATTCCTTCTCAAATTGATCTGTTGTGCACATCCAAGGTGAATTTCTCATTTCGAGTCTATTTCAGGAACTGATTTCTTCCAAGTCAACAGGAGCGAATTGGAATGTACTAAGGAGGCTCATTATGTTAGGAATGAATGACTACCACGAAGCCGTTCAGAATTGCTTATTTTTTGGAATTTTCGAGACTCGACCTATAACAAATCACCAGAAGCAATTCTGGAAGGATTTTGGAGGATCATGCCAGATGGAGTTAATGACTAGCAGTGATCAGTAATTACTGTTGGATTTTTGTAGTTTTCATGAACCCATCTCTACCAAAGGATCAGGAGAGAATCTGAATGGCTTTTCGAGGAAGCGTGCATGAGACATCAATGGCTACATCGGATTAGTATTGAAGGTCTCATTTTTAGCAATTTACACTACCCATCTCTAGCAAGTGACCAGCAGAGTAGCTAAAAGGTCTTTGGAGGATGATTCCATGAGGTACTAATTAGATGCAGTGATCAGTAATAAAGGTTTGATTTTTTAGTCATTTTCATGAACCAATCTCTACAAACTCAGGAGGAGAGAATCTGGATTGCTGGAGTCTTTACCACTAGGTGCTTGTAAAGAACGATTTTCGTACTTTGAGTAATTTGCACAAACCGATCTGTTCCAGCGCGCCAAGAGAGAATGCAATTGTTTTCCGGTGGATGATTCCATGGGATATTCATCAGAAGACGGGTGAGGAATGAATTTTCTCTTTCCTACTAATTTTCACCAACCGATTTTATTCACAATCACCAGGAGTTAATTATTAAAGGATTTAGGAGGATGATTCCAAGTGTCGTTAACGACTCACATTGATCAGGAAGAACTGTCTCATTTGAAGTAATTTTCATCAAATCATGAACTGATCTCTACCAAATCACAAGAAGCGAATCTGAAAGGCTTTTGGGGGATGATTCCATTTGTCACTGATTTATAGCATTGATCAGTTCTAACTTTCTCATTTTTAGCAATTTTCACGATCAATCTCCACCAAATCCTGAAGAGAGAAGAGACTTGTGTTTTGGTGGATGTTTCCATGAGAAATAGATCAGGATACCAGATTAGGCATGTCTTTCTCATCTGGAATAATTTTCACGCACTACTCTGTACCATAGGACGAGAAGTGAATCCTCGGGTCTTTCAGGAAGATTCCTTCTCAAATTGATCTGTTGCGCACATCCAAGGTGAATTTCTCATTTTGAGTCTATTTCAGGAACTGATTTCTTCCAAGTCAACAGGAGCAAATTGGAATGTACTAAGGAGGCTCATTATGTGAGGAATGAATGACTACCACGAAGCCGTTCAGAATTGCTTATTTTTCGGAATTTTCGAGACTCGACCTATAACAAATCACCAGAAGCAATTCTGGAAGGATTTTGGAGGATCATGCCAGATGGAGTTAATGACTAGCAGTGATCAGTAATTACTGTTGGTATTTTTGTAATTTTCATGAACCCATCTCTACCAAAGGATCAGGAGAGAATCTGAATGGCTTTTCGAGGAAGCGTGCATGAGACATCAATGGCTACATCGGATTAGTATTGAAGGTCTCATTTTTAGCAATTTACACTACCCATCTCTACCAAGTGACCAGCAGAGTAGCTAAAAGGTCTTTGGAGGATGATTCCATGAGGTACTAATTAGATGCAGTGATCAGTAATAAAGGTTTGATTTTTTAGTCATTTTCATGAACCAATCTCTACAAACTCAGGAGGAGAGAATCTGGATTGCTGGAGTCTTTACCACTAGGTGCTTGTAAAGAACGATTTTCGTACTTTGAGTAATTTGCACAAACCGATCTCTTCCAACGCGCCAAGAGAGAATGCAATTGTTTTCCGGTGGATGATTCCATGGGAAATTCATCAGAAGACGGGTGAGGAATGAATTTTCTCTTTCCTACTAATTTTCACCAACCGATTTTATTCACAATCACAAGGAGTTAATTATCAAAGGATTTGGGAGGATGATTCCAAGTGTCATTAATGACTAACATTGATCAGGAAGAACTGTCTCCTTTGGAGTAATTTTCATCAAATCATGAACTGATCTCTACCAAATCACAAGAAGCGAATCTGAAAGGCTTTTGGGGGATGATTCCATTTGTCACTGATTTATAGTATTGATCAGTTCTAACTTTCCAATTTTTAGCAATTTTTACGATCAATCTCCACCAAATCCTGAAGAGAGAAGAGACTTGTGTTTTGGTGGATGTTTCCTTGAGAAATAGATCAGGATACCAGATTAGGCATGTCTTTCTCATCTGGAATGATTTTCACGCACTGCTCGGTACCATAGGACGAGAAGTGAATCCTCGGGTCTTTCAGGAAGATTCCTTCTCAAATTTATCTGTTGCGCACATCCAAGGTGAATTTCTCATTTCGAGTCTATTTCAGGAACTGATTTCTTCCAAGTCAACAGGAGCAAATTGGAATGTACTAAGGAGGCTCATTATGTGAGGAATGAATGACTACCACGAAGCCGTTCAGAATTGCTTATTTTTTGGAATTTTCGAGACTCGACCTATAACAAATCACCAGAAGCAATTCTGAAAGGATTTTGGAGGATCATGCCAGACGGAGTTCATGACTAGCAGTGATCAGTAATTACTGTTGGATTTTTGTAATTTTCATGAACCCATCTCTACCAAAGGATCAGGAGAGAATCCGAATGGCTTTTCGAGGAAGCGTGCATGAGACATCAATGGCTACATCGGATTAGTATTGAAGGTCTCATTTTTAGCAATTCACACTACCCATCTCTAGCAAGTGACCAGCAGAGTAGCTAAAAGGTCTTTGGAGGATGATTCCATGAGGTACTAATTAGGTGCAGTGATCAGTAATAAAGGTTTGATTTTTTAGTCATTTTCATGAACCAATCTCTACAAACTCAGGAGGAGAGAATCTGGATTGCTGGAGTCTTTACCACTAGGTGCTTGTAAAGAACGATTTTCGTACTTTGAGTAATTTGCACAAACCGATCTCTTCCAACGCACCAAGAGAGAATGCAATTGTTTTCCGGTGGATGATTCCATGGGAAATTCATCAGAAGACGGGTGAGGAATGAATTTTCTCTTTCCTACTAATTTTCACCAACCGATTTTATTCACAATCACCAGGAGTTAATTATCAAAGGATTTGGGAGGATGATTCCAAGTGTCATTAATGACTAACATTGATCAGGAAGAACTGTCTCCTTTGGAGTAATTTTCATCAAATCATGAACTGATCTCTACCGAATCACAAGAAGCGAATCTGAAAGGCTTTTGGGGGATGATTAAATTTGTCACAGATTTAGAGCATTGATCAGTTCTAACTTTCTCATTTTTAGCAATTTTCACGATCAATCTCCACCAAATCCTGAAGAGAGAAGAGACTTGTGTTTTGGTGGATGTTTCCATGAGAAATAGATCAGGATACCAGATTAGGCAGGTCTTTCTCATCTGGAATAATTTTCACGCACTGCTCTGTACCATAGGACGAGAAGTGAATCCTCGGGTCTTTCAGGAAGATTCCTTCTCCAATTTATCTGTTGCGCACATCCAAGGTGAATTTCTCATTTTGAGTCTATTTCAGGAACTGATTTCTTCCAAGTCAACAGGAGCGAATTGGAATGTACTAAGGAGGCTCATTATGTGAGGAATGAATGACTACCACGAAGCCGTTCAGAATTGCTTATTTTTCAGAATTTTCGAGACTCGACCTATAGCAAATCACCAGAAGCAATTCTGAAACGAATTTGGAGGATCATGCCAGATGGAGTTAATGACTAGCAGTGATCAGTAATTACTGTTGGATTTTTGTAATTTTCATGAACCCATCTCTACCAAAGGATCAGGAGAGAATCCGAATGGCTTTTCGAGGAAGCGTGCATGAGACATCAATGGCTACATCGGATTAGTATTGAAGGTCTCATTTTTAGCAATTCACACTACCCATCTCTAGCAAGTGACCAGCAGAGTAGCTAAAAGGTCTTTGGAGGATGATTCCATGAGGTACTAATTAGATGCAGTGATCAGTACTAAAGCTTTGATTTTTTAGTCATTTTCATGAACCAATCTCTACAAACTCAGGAGGAGAGAATCTGGATTGCTGGAGTCTTTACCACGAGGTGCTTGTAAAGAACGATTTTCGTACTTTGAGTAATTTGCACAAACCGATCTGTTCCAGCGCACCAAGAGAGAATGCAATTGTTTTCCTTAGGATGATTCCATGGGAAACTCATCAGAAGACGGGTGAGGAATGAATTTTCTCTTTCCTACTAATTTTCACCAACCGATTTTATTCACAATCCCCAGGAGTTAATTATCAAAGGATTTGGGAGGATGATTCCAAGTGTCATTAATGACTAATATTGATCAGGAAGAACTGTCTCCTTTGGAGTAATTTTCATCAAATCATGAACTGATCTCTACCAAATCACAAGAAGCGAATCTGAAAGGCTTTTGGGGGATGATTCCATTTGTCACTGATTTAGAGCATTGATCAGTTCTAACTGTCTCATTTTTAGCAATTTTCACGATCAATCTCCACCAAATCCTGAAGAGAAAAGAGACTTGTGTTTTGGTGGATGTTTCCATGAGAAATAGATCAGGATACCAGATTAGGCATGTCTTTCTCATCTGGAATAATTTTCACGCACTGCTCTGTACCATAGGACGAGAAGTGACTCCTCGGGTCTTTCAGGAAGATTCCTTCTCACATTCATCTGTTGCACACATCCAAGGTGAATTTCTCATTTTGAGTCTATTTCAGGAACTGATTTCTTCCAAGTCAACAGGAGGGAATTGGAATGTGCTAAGGAGGCTCATTCTGTGAGGAATGAATGACTACCACCAAGCCGTTCAGAATTGCTTATTTTTCGGAATTTCCAAGACTCGACCTATAACAAATCACCAGAAGCAATTCTGAAAGGATTTTGGAGGATCATGCCAGATGGAGTTCATGACTAGCAGTGATCAGTAATTACTGTTGGATTTTTGTAATTTTCATGAACCCATCTCTACCAAAGGATCAGGAGAGAATCCGAATGGCTTTTCGAGGAAGCGTGCATGAGACATCAATGGCTACATCGGATTGGTATTGATGGTCTCATTTTTAGCAATTTACACTACCCATCTCTAGCAAGTGACCAGCAGAGTAGCTAAAAGGTCTTTGGAGGATGATTCCATGAGGTACTAATTAGATGCAGTGATCAGTAATAAAGGTTTGATTTTTTAGTCATTTTCATGAACCAATCTCTACAAACTCAGGAGGAGAGAATCTGGATTGCTGGAGTCTTCACCACTAGGTGCTTGTAAAGAACGATTTTCGTACTTTGAGTAATTTGCACAAACCGATCTCTTCCAACGCACCAAGAGAGAATGCAATTGTTTTCCGGTGGATGATTCCATGGGAAATTCATCAGAAGACGGGTGAGGAATGAATTTTCTCTTTCCTACTAATTTTCACCAACCGATTTTATTCACAATCCCCAGGAGTTAATTATCAAAGGATTTGGGAGGATGATTCCAAGTGTCATTAATGACTAACATTGATCAGGAAGAACTGTCTCCTTTGGAGTAATTTTCATCAAATCATGAACTGATCTCTACCAAATCACAAGAAGCGAATCTGAAAGGCTTTTGGGGAATGATTCCATTTGTCACTGATTTAGAGCATTGATCAGTTCTAACTTTCTCATTTTTAGCAATTTTCACGATCAATCTCCACCAAATCCTGAAGAGAGAAGAGACTTGTGTTTTGGTGGATGTTTCCATGAGAAATAGATCAGGATACCAGATTAGGCATGTCTTTCTCATCTGGAATAATTTTCACGCACTGCTCTGTACCATAGGACGAGAAGTGACTCCTCGGGTCTTTCAGGAAGATTCCTTCTCAAATTTATCTGTTGCGCACATCCAAGGTGAATTTCTCATTTCGAGTCTATTTCAGGAACTGATTTCTTCCAAGTCAACAGGAGCTAATTGGAATGTACTAAGGAGGCTCATTATGTGAGGAATGAATGACTACCACGAAGCCGTTCAGAATTGCTTATTTTACGGAATTTTCGAGACTCGACCTATAACAAATCACCAGAAGCAATTCTGGAAGGATTTTGGAGGCTCATGCCAGATGGAGTTAATGACTAGCAGTGATCAGTAATTACTGTTGGATTTTTGAAATTTTCATGAACCCATCTCTACCAAAGGATCAGGAGAGAATCCGAATCGCTTTTCGAGGAAGCGTGCATGAGACATCAATGGCTACATCGGATTAGTATTGAAGGTCTCATTTTTAGCAATTTACACTACCCATCTCTAGCAAGTGACCAGCAGAGTAGCTAAAAGGTCTTTGGAGGATGATTCCATGAGGTACTAATTAGATGCAGTGATCAGTAATAAAGGTTTGATTTTTTAGTCATTTTCATGAACCAATCTCTACAAACTGAGGAGGAGAGAATCTGGATTGCTGGAGTCTTTACCACTAGGTGCTTGTAAAGAACGATTTTCGTACTTTGAGTAATTTGCACAAACCGATCTCTTCCAACGCACCAAGAGAGAATGCAATTGTTTTCCGGTGGATGATTCCATGGGAAATTCATCAGAAGACGGGTGAGGAATGAATTTTCTCTTTCCTACTAATTTTCACCAACCGATTTTATTCACAATCCCCAGGAGTTAATTATCAAAGGATTTGGGAGGATGATTCCAAGTGTCATTAATGACTAACATTGATCAGGAAGAACTGTCTCCTTTGGAGTAATTTTCATCAAATCATGAACTGATCTCTACCAAATCACAAGAAGCGAATCTGAAAGGCTTTTGGGGGATGATTCCATTTGTCACTGATTTAGAGCCTTGATCAGTTCTAACTTTCTCATTTTTAGCAATTTTCACGATCAATCTCCACCAAATCCTGAAGAGAGAAGAGACTTGTGTTTTGGTGGATGTTTCCATGAGAAATAGATCAGGATACCAGATTAGGCATGTCTTTCTCATCTGGAATAATTTTCACGCACTGCTCTGTACCATAGGACGAGAAGTGACTCCTCGGGTCTTTCAGGAAGATTCCTTCTCCAATTTATCTGTTGCGCACATCCAAGGTGAATTTCTCATTTTGAGTCTATTTCAGGAACTGATTTCTTCCAAGTCAACAGGAGCGAATTGGAATGTACTAAGGAGGCTCATTATGTGAGGAATGAATGACTACCACGAAGCCGTTCAGAATTGCTTATTTTTCAGAATTTTCGAGACTCGACCTATAACAAATCACCAGAAGCAATTCTGAAAGGAATTTGGAGGATCATGCCAGATGGAGTTAATGACTAGCAGTGATCAGTAATTACTGTTGCATTTTTGTAATTTTCATGAACCCATCTCTACCAAAGGCTCAGGAGAGAATCCGAATGGCTTTTCGAGGAAGCGTGCATGAGACATCAATGGCTACATCGGATTAGTATTGAAGGTCTCATTTTTAGCAATTCACACTACCCATCTCTAGCAAGTGACCAGCAGAGTAGCTAAAAGGTCTTTGGAGGATGATTCCATGAGGTACTAATTAGATGCAGTGATCAGTAATAAAGGTTTGATTTTTTAGTCATTTTCATGAACCAATCTCTACAAACTCAGGAGGACAGAATCTGGATTGCTGGAGTCTTTACCACTAGGTGCTTGTAAAGAACGATTTTCGTACTTTGAGTAATTTGCACAAACCGATCTCTTCCAACGCACCAAGAGAGAATGCAATTGTTTTCCGGTGGATGATTCCATGGGAAATTCATCAGAAGACGGGTGAGGAATGAATTTTCTCTTTCCTACTAATTTTCACCAACCGATTTTATTCACAATCCCCAGGAGTTAATTATCAAAGGATTTGGGAGGATGATTCCAAGTGTCATTAATGACTAACATTGATCAGGAAGAACTGTCTCCTTTGGAGTAATTTTCATCAAATCATGAACTGATCTCTACCAAATCACAAGAAGCGAATCTGAAAGGCTTTTGGGGGATGATTCCATTTGTCACTCATTTATAGCATTGATCAGTTCTAACTTTCTCATTTTTAGCAATTTTCACGATCAATCTCCAACAAATCCTGAAGAGAGAAGAGACTTGTGTTTTGGTGGATGTTTCCATGAGAAATAGATCAGGATACCAGATTAGGCATGTCTTTCTCATCTGGAATAATTTTCACGCACTGCTCTGTACCATAGGACGAGAAGTGAATCCTCGGGTCTTTCAGGAAGATTCCTTCTCCAATTTATCTGTTGCGCACATCCAAGGTGAATTTCTCATTTTGAGTCTATTTCAGGAACTGATTTCTTCCAAGTCAACAGGAGCTAATTGGAATGTACTAAGGAGGCTCATTATGTGAGGAATGAATGACTACCACGAAGCCGTTCAGAATTGCTTATTTTACGGAATTTTCGAGACTCGACCTATAACAAATCACCAGAAGCAATTCTGGAAGGATTTTGGAGGATCATGCCAGATGGAGTTAATGACTAGCAGTGATCAGTAATTACTGTTGCATTTTTGTAATTTTCATGAACCCATCTCTACCAAAGGATCAGGAGAGAATCCGAATCGCTTTTCGAGGAAGCGTGCATGAGACATCAATGGCTACATCGGATTAGTATTGAAGGTCTCATTTTTAGCAATTCACACTACCCATCTCTAGCAAGTGACCAGCAGAGTAGCTAAAAGGTCTTTGGAGGATGATTCCATGAGGTACTAATTAGATGCAGTGATCAGTAATAAAGGTTTGATTTTTTAGTCATTTTCATGAACCAATCTCTACAAACTCAGGAGGACAGAATCTGGATTGCTGGAGTCTTTACCACTAGGTGCTTGTAAAGAACGATTTTCGTACTTTGAGTAATTTGCACAAACCGATCTCTTCCAACGCACCAAGAGAGAATGCAATTGTTTTCCGGTGGATGATTCCATGGGAAATTCATCAGAAGACGGGTGAGGAATGAATTTTCTCTTTCCTACTAATTTTCACCAACCGATTTTATTCACAATCCCCAGGAGTTAATTATCAAAGGATTTGGGAGGATGATTCCAAGTGTCATTAATGACTAACATTGATCAGGAAGAACTGTCTCCTTTGGAGTAATTTTCATCAAATCATGAACTGATCTCTACCAAATCACAAGAAGCGAATCTGAAAGGCTTTTGGGGGATGATTCCATTTGTCACTGATTTAGAGCATTGATCAGTTCTAACTTTCTCATTTTTAGCAATTTTCACGATCAATCTCCACCAAATCCTGAAGAGAGAAGAGACTTGTGTTTTGGTGGATGTTTCCATGAGAAATAGATCAGGATACCAGATTAGGCATGTCTTTCTCATCTGGAATAATTTTCACGCACTGCTCTGTACCATAGGACGAGAAGTGAATCCTCGGGTCTTTCAGGAAGATTCCTTCTCCAATTTATCTGTTGCGCACATCCAAGGTGAATTTCTCATTTTGAGTCTATTTCAGGAACTGATTTCTTCCAAGTCAACAGGAGCGAATTGGAATGTACTAAGGAGGCTCATTATGTGAGGAATGAATGACTACCACGAAGCCGTTCAGAATTGCTTATTTTTCAGAATTTTCGAGACTCGACCTATAACAAATCACCAGAAGCAATTCTGAAAGGAATTTGGAGGATCATGCCAGATGGAGTTAATGACTAGCAGTGATCAGTAATTACTGTTGGATTTTTGTAATTTTCATGAACCCATCTCTACCAAAGGATCAGGAGAGAATCCGAATGGCCTTTCGAGGAAGCGTGCATGAGACATCAATGGCTACATCGGATTAGTATTGAAGGTCTCATTTTTAGCAATTTACACTACCCATCTCTAGCAAGTGACCAGCAGAGTAGCTAAAAGGTCTTTGGAGGATGATTCCATGAGGTACTAATTAGATGCAGTGATCAGTAATAAAGGTTTGATTTTTTAGTCATTTTCATGAACTAATCTCTACAAACTCAGGAGGAGAGAATCTGGATTGCTGGAGTCTTTACCACTAGGTGCTTGTAAAGAACGATTTTCGTACTTTGAGTAATTTGCACAAACCGATCTCTTCCAACGCACCAAGAGAGAATGCAATTGTTTTCCGGTGGATGATTCCATGGGAAATTCATCAGAAGACGGGTGAGGAATGAATTTTCTCTTTCCTACTAATTTTCACCAACCGATTTTATTCACAATTCCCAGGAGTTATTTATCAAAGGATTAGGGAGGATGATTCCAAGTGTCATTAATGACTAACATTGATCAGGAAGAACTGTCTCCTTTGGAGTAATTTTCATCAAATCATGAACTGATCTCTACCAAATCACAAGAAGCGAATCTGAAAGGCTTTTGGGGGATGATTCCATTTGTCACTGATTTAGAGCATTGATCAGTTCTAACTTTCTCATTTTTAGCAATTTTCACGATCAATCTCCACCAAATCCTGAAGAGAGAAGAGACTTGTGTTTTGGTGGATGTTTCCATGAGAAATAGATCAGGATACCAGATTAGGCATGTCTTTCTCATCTGGAATAATTTTCACGCACTGCTCTGTACCATAGGACGAGATGTGAATCCTCGGGTCTTTCAGGATGATTCCTTGTCAAATTTATCTGTTGCGCACATCCAAGGTGAATTTCTCATTTTGAGTCTATTTCAGGAACTGATTTCTTCCAAGTCAACAGGAGCGAATTGGAATGTACTAAGGAGGCTCACTATGTGAGGAATGAATGACTACCACGAAGCCATTCAGAATTGCTTATTTTTTGGAATTTTCGAGACTCGACCTATAACAAATCACCAGAAGCAATTCTGAAAGGATTTTGGAGGATCATGCCAGATGGAGTTAATGACTAGCAGTGATCAGTAATTACTGTTGCATTTTTGTAATTTTCATGAACCCATCTCTACCAAAGGCTCAGGAGAGAATCCGAATGGCTTTTCGAGGAAGCGTGCATGAGACATCAATGGCTACATCGGATTAGTATTGAAGGTCTCATTTTTAGCAATTCACACTACCCATCTCTAGCAAGTGACCAGCAGAGTAGCTAAAAGGTCTTTGGAGGATGATTCCATGAGGTACTAATTAGATGCAGTGATCAGTAATAAAGGTTTGATTTTTTAGTCATTTTCATGAACCAATCTCTACAAACTGAGGAGGAGAGAATCTGGATTGCTGGAGTCTTTACCACTAGGTGCTTGTAAAGAACGATTTTCGTACTTTGAGTAATTTGCACAAACCGATCTCTTCCAACGCACCAAGAGAGAATGCAATTGTTTTCCGGTGGATGATTCCATGGGAAATTCATCAGAAGACGGGTGAGGAATGAATTTTCTCTTTCCTACTAATTTTCACCAACCGATTTTATTCACAATCACCAGGAGTTAATTATCAAAGGATTTGGGAGGATGATTCCAAGTGTCATTAATGACTAACATTGATCAGGAAGAACTGTCTCCTTTGGAGTAATTTTCATCAAATCATCAACTGATCTCTACCAAATCACAAGAAGCGAATCTGAAAGGCTTTTGGGGGATGATTCCATTTGTCACTGATTTAGAGCATTGATCAGTTCTAACTTTCTCATTTTTAGCAATTTTCACGATCAATCTCCACCAAATCCTGAAGAGAGAAGAGACTTGTGTTTTGGTGGATGTTTCCATGAGAAATAGATCAGGATACCAGATTAGGCATGTCTTTCTCATCTGGAATAATTTTCACGCACTGCTCTGTACCATAGGACGAGAAGTGAATCCTCGGGTCTTTCAGGAAGATTCCTTCTCCAATTTATCTGTTGCGCACATCCAAGGTGAATTTCTCATTTTGAGTCTATTTCAGGAACTGATTTCTTCCAAGTCAACAGGAGCGAATTGGAATGTACTAAGGAGGCTCATTATGTGAGGAATGAATGACTACCACGAAGCCGTTCAGAATTGCTTATTTTTCAGAATTTTCGAGACTCGACCTATAACAAATCACCAGAAGCAATTCTGGAAGGATTTTGGAGGATCATGCCAGATGGAGTTAATGACTAGCAGTGATCAGTAATTACTGTTGGATTTTTGAAATTTTCATGAACCCATCTCTACCAAAGGATCAGGAGAGAATCCGAATGGCTTTTCGAGGAAGCGTGCATGAGACATCAATGGCTACATCGGATTAGTATTGAAGGTCTCATTTTTAGCAATTTACACTACCCATCTCTAGCAAGTGACCAGCAGAGTAGCTAAAAGGTCTTTGGAGGATGATTCCATGAGGTACTAATTAGATGCAGTGATCAGTAATAAAGGTTTGATTTTTTAGTCATTTTCATGAACCAATCTCTGCAAACTGAGGAGGAGACAATCTGGATTGCTGGAGTCTTTACCACTAGGTGCTTGTAAAGAACGATTTTCATACTTTGAGTGATTTGCACAAACCGATCTCTTCCAACGCACCAAGAGAGAATGCAATTGTTTTCCGGTGGATGATTCCATGGGAAATTCATTAGAAGACGGGTGAGGAATGAATTTTCTCTTTCCTACTAATTTTCACCAACCGATTTTATTCACAATCACCAGGAGTTAATTATCAAAGGATTTGGGAGGATGATTCCAAGTGTCATTAATGACTAACATTGATCAGGAAGAACTGTCTCCTTTGGAGTAATTTTCATCAAATCATGAACTGATCTCTACCAAATCACAAGAAGCGAATCTGAAAGGCTTTTGGGGGATGATTCCATTTGTCACTGATTTAGAGCCTTGATCAGTTCTAACTTTCTCATTTTTAGCAATTTTCACGATCAATCTCCACCAAATCCTGAAGAGAGAAGAGACTTGTGTTTTGGTGGATGTTTCCATGAGAAATAGATCAGGATACCAGATTAGGCATGTCTTTCTCATCTGGAATAATTTTCATGCACTGCTCTGTACCATAGGACGAGAAGTGACTCCTCGGGTCTTTCAGGAAGATTCCTTCTCCAATTTATCTGTTGCGCACATCCAAGGTGAATTTCTCATTTTGAGTCTATTTCAGGAACTGATTTCTTCCAAGTCAACAGGAGCGAATTGGAATGTACTAAGGAGGCTCATTATGTGAGGAATGAATGACTACCACGAAGCCGTTCAGAATTGCTTATTTTTCAGAATTTTCGAGACTCGACCTATAACAAATCACCAGAAGCAATTCTGAAAGGAATTTGGAGGATCATGCCAGATGGAGTTAATGACTAGCAGTGATCAGTAATTACTGTTGCATTTTTGTAATTTTCATGAACCCATCTCTACCAAAGGCTCAGGAGAGAATCCGAATGGCTTTTCGAGGAAGCGTGCATGAGACATCAATGGCTACATCGGATTAGTATTGAAGGTCTCATTTTTAGCAATTCACACTACCCATCTCTAGCAAGTGACCAGCAGAGTAGCTAAAAGGTCTTTGGAGGATGATTCCATGAGGTACTAATTAGATGCAGTGATCAGTAATAAAGGTTTGATTTTTTAGTCATTTTCATGAACCAATCTCTACAAACTGAGGAGGAGAGAATCTGGATTGCTGGAGTCTTTACCACTAGGTGCTTGTAAAGAACGATTTTCGTACTTTGAGTAATTTGCACAAACCGATCTCTTCCAACGCACCAAGAGAGAATGCAATTGTTTTCCGGTGGATGATTCCATGGGAAATTCATCAGAAGACGGGTGAGGAATGAATTTTCTCTTTCCTACTAATTTTCACCAACCGATTTTATTCACAATCCCCAGGAGTTAATTATCAAAGGATTTGGGAGGATGATTCCAAGTGTCATTAATGACTAACATTGATCAGGAAGAACTGTCTCCTTTGGAGTAATTTTCATCAAATCATGAACTGATCTCTACCAAATCACAAGAAGCGAATCTGAAAGGCTTTTGGGGGATGATTCCATTTGTCACTCATTTATAGCATTGATCAGTTCTAACTTTCTCATTTTTAGCAATTTTCACGATCAATCTCCACCAAATCCTGAAGAGAGAAGAGACTTGTGTTTTGGTGGATGTTTCCATGAGAAATAGATCAGGATACCAGATTAGGCATGTCTTTCTCATCTGGAATAATTTTCACGCACTGCTCTGTACCATAGGACGAGAAGTGAATCCTCGGGTCTTTCAGGAAGATTCCTTCTCCAATTTATCTGTTGCGCACATCCAAGGTGAATTTCTCATTTTGAGTCTATTTCAGGAACTGATTTCTTCCAAGTCAACAGGAGCTAATTGGAATGTACTAAGGAGGCTCATTATGTGAGGAATGAATGACTACCACGAAGCCGTTCAGAATTGCTTATTTTACGGAATTTTCGAGACTCGACCTATAACAAATCACCAGAAGCAATTCTGGAAGGATTTTGGAGGATCATGCCAGATGGAGTTAATGACTAGCAGTGATCAGTAATTACTGTTGCATTTTTGTAATTTTCATGAACCCATCTCTACCAAAGGATCAGGAGAGAATCCGAATCGCTTTTCGAGGAAGCGTGCATGAGACATCAATGGCTACATCGGATTAGTATTGAAGGTCTCATTTTTAGCAATTCACACTACCCATCTCTAGCAAGTGACCAGCAGAGTAGCTAAAAGGTCTTTGGAGGATGATTCCATGAGGTACTAATTAGATGCAGTGATCAGTAATAAAGGTTTGATTTTTTAGTCATTTTCATGAACCAATCTCTACAAACTCAGGAGGACAGAATCTGGATTGCTGGAGTCTTTACCACTAGGTGCTTGTAAAGAACGATTTTTGTACTTTGAGTAATTTGCACAAACCGATCTCTTCCAACGCACCAAGAGAGAATGCAATTGTTTTCCGGTGGATGATTCCATGGGAAATTCATCAGAAGACGGGTGAGGAATGAATTTTCTCTTTCCTACTAATTTTCACCAACCGATTTTATTCACAATCCCCAGGAGTTAATTATCAAAGGATTTGGGAGGATGATTCCAAGTGTCATTAATGACTAACATTGATCAGGAAGAACTGTCTCCTTTGGAGTAATTTTCATCAAATCATGAACTGATCTCTACCAAATCACAAGAAGCGAATCTGAAAGGCTTTTGGGGGATGATTCCATTTGTCACTGATTTAGAGCATTGATCAGTTCTAACTTTCTCATTTTTAGCAATTTTCACGATCAATCTCCACCAAATCCTGAAGAGAGAAGAGACTTGTGTTTTGGTGGATGTTTCCATGAGAAATAGATCAGGATACCAGATTAGGCATGTCTTTCTCATCTGGAATAATTTTCATGCACTGCTCTGTACCATAGGACGAGAAGTGAATCCTCGGGTCTTTCAGGAAGATTCCTTCTCCAATTTATCTGTTGCGCACATCCAAGGTGAATTTCTCATTTTGAGTCTATTTCAGGAACTGATTTCTTCCAAGTCAACAGGAGCGAATTGGAATGTACTAAGGAGGCTCATTATGTGAGGAATGAATGACTACCACGAAGCCGTTCAGAATTGCTTATTTTTCAGAATTTTCGAGACTCGACCTATAACAAATCACCAGAAGCAATTCTGAAAGGAATTTGGAGGATCATGCCAGATGGAGTTAATGACTAGCAGTGATCAGTAATTACTGTTGGATTTTTGTAATTTTCATGAACCCATCTCTACCAAAGGATCAGGAGAGAATCCGAATGGCCTTTCGAGGAAGCGTGCATGAGACATCAATGGCTACATCGGATTAGTATTGAAGGTCTCATTTTTAGCAATTCACACTACCCATCTCTAGCAAGTGACCAGCAGAGTAGCTAAAAGGTCTTTGGAGGATGATTCCATGAGGTACTAATTAGATGCAGTGATCAGTAATAAAGGTTTGATTTTTTAGTCATTTTCATGAACCAATCTCTACAAACTGAGGAGGAGAGAATCTGGATTGCTGGAGTCTTTACCACTAGGTGCTTGTAAAGAACGATTTTCGTACTTTGAGTAATTTGCACAAACCGATCTCTTCCAACGCACCAAGAGAGAATGCAATTGTTTTCCGGTGGATGATTCCATGGGAAATTCATCAGAAGACGGGTGAGGAATGAATTTTCTCTTTCCTACTAATTTTCACCAACCGATTTTATTCACAATCACCAGGAGTTAATTATCAAAGGATTTGGGAGGATGATTCCAAGTGTCATTAATGACTAACATTGATCAGGAAGAACTGTCTCCTTTGGAGTAATTTTCATCAAATCATCAACTGATCTCTACCAAATCACAAGAAGCGAATCTGAAAGGCTTTTGGGGGATGATTCCATTTGTCACTGATTTAGAGCATTGATCAGTTCTAACTTTCTCATTTTTAGCAATTTTCACGATCAATCTCCACCAAATCCTGAAGAGAGAAGAGACTTGTGTTTTGGTGGATGTTTCCATGAGAAATAGATCAGGATACCAGATTAGGCATGTCTTTCTCATCTGGAATAATTTTCACGCACTGCTCTGTACCATAGGACGAGAAGTGAATCCTCGGGTCTTTCAGGAAGATTCCTTCTCCAATTTATCTGTTGCGCACATCCAAGGTGAATTTCTCATTTTGAGTCTATTTCAGGAACTGATTTCTTCCAAGTCAACAGGAGCGAATTGGAATGTACTAAGGAGGCTCATTATGTGAGGAATGAATGACTACCACGAAGCCGTTCAGAATTGCTTATTTTTCAGAATTTTCGAGACTCGACCTATAACAAATCACCAGAAGCAATTCTGGAAGGATTTTGGAGGATCATGCCAGATGGAGTTAATGACTAGCAGTGATCAGTAATTACTGTTGGATTTTTGAAATTTTCATGAACCCATCTCTACCAAAGGATCAGGAGAGAATCCGAATGGCTTTTCGAGGAAGCGTGCATGAGACATCAATGGCTACATCGGATTAGTATTGAAGGTCTCATTTTTAGCAATTTACACTACCCATCTCTAGCAAGTGACCAGCAGAGTAGCTAAAAGGTCTTTGGAGGATGATTCCATGAGGTACTAATTAGATGCAGTGATCAGTAATAAAGGTTTGATTTTTTAGTCATTTTCATGAACCAATCTCTACAAACTGAGGAGGAGAGAATCTGGATTGCTGGAGTCTTTACCACTAGGTGCTTGTAAAGAACGATTTTCGTACTTTGAGTAATTTGCACAAACCGATCTCTTCCAACGCACCAAGAGAGAATGCAATTGTTTTCCGGTGGATGATTCCATGGGAAATTCATCAGAAGACGGGTGAGGAATGAATTTTCTCTTTCCTACTAATTTTCACCAACCGATTTTATTCACAATCACCAGGAGTTAATTATCAAAGGATTTGGGAGGATGATTCCAAGTGTCATTAATGACTAACATTGATCAGGAAGAACTGTCTCCTTTGGAGTAATTTTCATCAAATCATCAACTGATCTCTACCAAATCACAAGAAGCGAATCTGAAAGGCTTTTGGGGGATGATTCCATTTGTCACTGATTTAGAGCATTGATCAGTTCTAACTTTCTCATTTTTAGCAATTTTCACGATCAATCTCCACCAAATCCTGAAGAGAGAAGAGACTTGTGTTTTGGTGGATGTTTCCATGAGAAATAGATCAGGATACCAGATTAGGCATGTCTTTCTCATCTGGAATAATTTTCACGCACTGCTCTGTACCATAGGACGAGAAGTGAATCCTCGGGTCTTTCAGGAAGATTCCTTCTCCAATTTATCTGTTGCGCACATCCAAGGTGAATTTCTCATTTTGAGTCTATTTCAGGAACTGATTTCTTCCAAGTCAACAGGAGCGAATTGGAATGTACTAAGGAGGCTCATTATGTGAGGAATGAATGACTACCACGAAGCCGTTCAGAATTGCTTATTTTTCAGAATTTTCGAGACTCGACCTATAACAAATCACCAGAAGCAATTCTGGAAGGATTTTGGAGGATCATGCCAGATGGAGTTAATGACTAGCAGTGATCAGTAATTACTGTTGGATTTTTGAAATTTTCATGAACCCATCTCTACCAAAGGATCAGGAGAGAATCCGAATGGCTTTTCGAGGAAGCGTGCATGAGACATCAATGGCTACATCGGATTAGTATTGAAGGTCTCATTTTTAGCAATTTACACTACCCATCTCTAGCAAGTGACCAGCAGAGTAGCTAAAAGGTCTTTGGAGGATGATTCCATGAGGTACTAATTAGATGCAGTGATCAGTAATAAAGGTTTGATTTTTTAGTCATTTTCATGAACCAATCTCTGCAAACTGAGGAGGAGACAATCTGGATTGCTGGAGTCTTTACCACTAGGTGCTTGTAAAGAACGATTTTCATACTTTGAGTGATTTGCACAAACCGATCTCTTCCAACGCACCAAGAGAGAATGCAATTGTTTTGCGGTGGATGATTCCATGGGAAATTCATTAGAAGACGGGTGAGGAATGAATTTTCTCTTTCCTACTAATTTTCACCAACCGATTTTATTCACAATCACCAGGAGTTAATTATCAAAGGATTTGGGAGGATGATTCCAAGTGTCATTAATGACTAACATTGATCAGGAAGAACTGTCTCCTTTGGAGTAATTTTCATCAAATCATGAACTGATCTCTACCAAATCACAAGAAGCGAATCTGAAAGGCTTTTGGGGGATGATTCCATTTGTCACTGATTTAGAGCCTTGATCAGTTCTAACTTTCTCATTTTTAGCAATTTTCACGATCAATCTCCACCAAATCCTGAAGAGAGAAGAGACTTGTGTTTTGGTGGATGTTTCCATGAGAAATAGATCAGGATACCAGATTAGGCATGTCTTTCTCATCTGGAATAATTTTCACGCACTGCTCTGTACCATAGGACGAGAAGTGACTCCTCGGGTCTTTCAGGAAGATTCCTTCTCCAATTTATCTGTTGCGCACATCCAAGGTGAATTTCTCATTTTGAGTCTATTTCAGGAACTGATTTCTTCCAAGTCAACAGGAGCGAATTGGAATGTACTAAGGAGGCTCATTATGTGAGGAATGAATGACTACCACGAAGCCGTTCAGAATTGCTTATTTTTCAGAATTTTCGAGACTCGACCTATAACAAATCACCAGAAGCAATTCTGAAAGGAATTTGGAGGATCATGCCAGATGGAGTTAATGACTAGCAGTGATCAGTAATTACTGTTGCATTTTTGTAATTTTCATGAACCCATCTCTACCAAAGGATCAGGAGAGAATCCGAATGGCTTTTCGAGGAAGCGTGCATGAGACATCAATGGCTACATCGGATTAGTATTGAAGGTCTCATTTTTAGCAATTCACACTACCCATCTCTAGCAAGTGACCAGCAGAGTAGCTAAAAGGTCTTTGGAGGATGATTCCATGAGGTACTAATTAGATGCAGTGATCAGTAATAAAGGTTTGATTTTTTAGTCATTTTCATGAACCAATCTCTACAAACTGAGGAGGAGAGAATCTGGATTGCTGGAGTCTTTACCACTAGGTGCTTGTAAAGAACGATTTTCGTACTTTGAGTAATTTGCACAAACCGATCTCTTCCAACGCACCAAGAGAGAATGCAATTGTTTTCCGGTGGATGATTCCATGGGAAATTCATCAGAAGACGGGTGAGGAATGAATTTTCTCTTTCCTACTAATTTTCACCAACCGATTTTATTCACAATCACCAGGAGTTAATTATCAAAGGATTTGGGAGGATGATTCCAAGTGTCATTAATGACTAACATTGATCAGGAAGAACTGTCTCCTTTGGAGTAATTTTCATCAAATCATCAACTGATCTCTACCAAATCACAAGAAGCGAATCTGAAAGGCTTTTGGGGGATGATTCCATTTGTCACTCATTTATAGCATTGATCAGTTCTAACTTTCTCATTTTTAGCAATTTTCACGATCAATCTCCAACAAATCCTGAAGAGAGAAGAGACTTGTGTTTTGGTGGATGTTTCCATGAGAAATAGATCAGGATACCAGATTAGGCATGTCTTTCTCATCTGGAATAATTTTCACGCACTGCTCTGTACCATAGGACGAGAAGTGAATCCTCGGGTCTTTCAGGAAGATTCCTTCTCCAATTTATAAGTTGCGCACATCCAAGGTGAATTTCTCATTTTGAGTCTATTTCAGGAACTGATTTCTTCCAAGTCAACAGGAGCGAATTGGAATGTACTAAGGAGGCTCATTATGTGAGGAATGAATGACTACCACGAAGCCGTTCAGAATTGCTTATTTTACGGAATTTTCGAGACTCGACCTATAACAAATCACCAGAAGCAATTCTGGAAGGATTTTGGAGGATCATGCCAGATGGAGTTAATGACTAGCAGTGATCAGTAATTACTGTTGCATTTTTGTAATTTTCATGAACCCATCTCTACCAAAGGATCAGGAGAGAATCCGAATCGCTTTTCGAGGAAGCGTGCATGAGACATCAATGGCTACATCGGATTAGTATTGAAGGTCTCATTTTTAGCAATTCACACTACCCATCTCTAGCAAGTGACCAGCAGAGTAGCTAAAAGGTCTTTGGAGGATGATTCCATGAGGTACTAATTAGATGCAGTGATCAGTAATAAAGGTTTGATTTTTTAGTCATTTTCATGAACCAATCTCTACAAACTCAGGAGGACAGAATCTGGATTGCTGGAGTCTTTACCACTAGGTGCTTGTAAAGAACGATTTTCGTACTTTGAGTAATTTGCACAAACCGATCTCTTCCAACGCACCAAGAGAGAATGCAATTGTTTTCCGGTGGATGATTCCATGGGAAATTCATCAGAAGACGGGTGAGGAATGAATTTTCTCTTTCCTACTAATTTTCACCAACCGATTTTATTCACAATCACCAGGAGTTAATTATCAAAGGATTTGGGAGGATGATTCCAAGTGTCATTAATGACTAACATTGATCAGGAAGAACTGTCTCCTTTGGAGTAATTTTCATCAAATCATCAACTGATCTCTACCAAATCACAAGAAGCGAATCTGAAAGGCTTTTGGGGGATGATTCCATTTGTCACTGATTTAGAGCATTGATCAGTTCTAACTTTCTCATTTTTAGCAATTTTCACGATCAATCTCCACCAAATCCTGAAGAGAGAAGAGACTTGTGTTTTGGTGGATGTTTCCATGAGAAATAGATCAGGATACCAGATTAGGCATGTCTTTCTCATCTGGAATAATTTTCACGCACTGCTCTGTACCATAGGACGAGAAGTGAATCCTCGGGTCTTTCAGGAAGATTCCTTCTCCAATTTATCTGTTGCGCACATCCAAGGTGAATTTCTCATTTTGAGTCTATTTCAGGAACTGATTTCTTCCAAGTCAACAGGAGCGAATTGGAATGTACTAAGGAGGCTCATTATGTGAGGAATGAATGACTACCACGAAGCCGTTCAGAATTGCTTATTTTTCAGAATTTTCGAGACTCGACCTATAACAAATCACCAGAAGCAATTCTGGAAGGATTTTGGAGGATCATGCCAGATGGAGTTAATGACTAGCAGTGATCAGTAATTACTGTTGGATTTTTGAAATTTTCATGAACCCATCTCTACCAAAGGATCAGGAGAGAATCCGAATGGCTTTTCGAGGAAGCGTGCATGAGACATCAATGGCTACATCGGATTAGTATTGAAGGTCTCATTTTTAGCAATTTACACTACCCATCTCTAGCAAGTGACCAGCAGAGTAGCTAAAAGGTCTTTGGAGGATGATTCCATGAGGTACTAATTAGATGCAGTGATCAGTAATAAAGGTTTGATTTTTTAGTCATTTTCATGAACCAATCTCTGCAAACTGAGGAGGAGACAATCTGGATTGCTGGAGTCTTTACCACTAGGTGCTTGTAAAGAACGATTTTCATACTTTGAGTGATTTGCACAAACCGATCTCTTCCAACGCACCAAGAGAGAATGCAATTGTTTTCCGGTGGATGATTCCATGGGAAATTCATTAGAAGACGGGTGAGGAATGAATTTTCTCTTTCCTACTAATTTTCACCAACCGATTTTATTCACAATCACCAGGAGTTAATTATCAAAGGATTTGGGAGGATGATTCCAAGTGTCATTAATGACTAACATTGATCAGGAAGAACTGTCTCCTTTGGAGTAATTTTCATCAAATCATGAACTGATCTCTACCAAATCACAAGAAGCGAATCTGAAAGGCTTTTGGGGGATGATTCCATTTGTCACTGATTTAGAGCCTTGATCAGTTCTAACTTTCTCATTTTTAGCAATTTTCACGATCAATCTCCACCAAATCCTGAAGAGAGAAGAGACTTGTGTTTTGGTGGATGTTTCCATGAGAAATAGATCAGGATACCAGATTAGGCATGTCTTTCTCATCTGGAATAATTTTCACGCACTGCTCTGTACCATAGGACGAGAAGTGACTCCTCGGGTCTTTCAGGAAGATTCCTTCTCCAATTTATCTGTTGCGCACATCCAAGGTGAATTTCTCATTTTGAGTCTATTTCAGGAACTGATTTCTTCCAAGTCAACAGGAGCGAATTGGAATGTACTAAGGAGGCTCATTATGTGAGGAATGAATGACTACCACGAAGCCGTTCAGAATTGCTTATTTTTCAGAATTTTCGAGACTCGACCTATAACAAATCACCAGAAGCAATTCTGAAAGGAATTTGGAGGATCATGCCAGATGGAGTTAATGACTAGCAGTGATCAGTAATTACTGTTGCATTTTTGTAATTTTCATGAACCCATCTCTACCAAAGGATCAGGAGAGAATCCGAATGGCTTTTCGAGGAAGCGTGCATGAGACATCAATGGCTACATCGGATTAGTATTGAAGGTCTCATTTTTAGCAATTCACACTACCCATCTCTAGCAAGTGACCAGCAGAGTAGCTAAAAGGTCTTTGGAGGATGATTCCATGAGGTACTAATTAGATGCAGTGATCAGTAATAAAGGTTTGATTTTTTAGTCATTTTCATGAACCAATCTCTACAAACTGAGGAGGAGAGAATCTGGATTGCTGGAGTCTTTACCACTAGGTGCTTGTAAAGAACGATTTTCGTACTTTGAGTAATTTGCACAAACCGATCTCTTCCAACGCACCAAGAGAGAATGCAATTGTTTTCCGGTGGATGATTCCATGGGAAATTCATCAGAAGACGGGTGAGGAATGAATTTTCTCTTTCCTACTAATTTTCACCAACCGATTTTATTCACAATCACCAGGAGTTAATTATCAAAGGATTTGGGAGGATGATTCCAAGTGTCATTAATGACTAACATTGATCAGGAAGAACTGTCTCCTTTGGAGTAATTTTCATCAAATCATCAACTGATCTCTACCAAATCACAAGAAGCGAATCTGAAAGGCTTTTGGGGGATGATTCCATTTGTCACTCATTTATAGCATTGATCAGTTCTAACTTTCTCATTTTTAGCAATTTTCACGATCAATCTCCAACAAATCCTGAAGAGAGAAGAGACTTGTGTTTTGGTGGATGTTTCCATGAGAAATAGATCAGGATACCAGATTAGGCATGTCTTTCTCATCTGGAATAATTTTCACGCACTGCTCTGTACCATAGGACGAGAAGTGAATCCTCGGGTCTTTCAGGAAGATTCCTTCTCCAATTTATAAGTTGCGCACATCCAAGGTGAATTTCTCATTTTGAGTCTATTTCAGGAACTGATTTCTTCCAAGTCAACAGGAGCGAATTGGAATGTACTAAGGAGGCTCATTATGTGAGGAATGAATGACTACCACGAAGCCGTTCAGAATTGCTTATTTTACGGAATTTTCGAGACTCGACCTATAACAAATCACCAGAAGCAATTCTGGAAGGATTTTGGAGGATCATGCCAGATGGAGTTAATGACTAGCAGTGATCAGTAATTACTGTTGCATTTTTGTAATTTTCATGAACCCATCTCTACCAAAGGATCAGGAGAGAATCCGAATCGCTTTTCGAGGAAGCGTGCATGAGACATCAATGGCTACATCGGATTAGTATTGAAGGTCTCATTTTTAGCAATTCACACTACCCATCTCTAGCAAGTGACCAGCAGAGTAGCTAAAAGGTCTTTGGAGGATGATTCCATGAGGTACTAATTAGATGCAGTGATCAGTAATAAAGGTTTGATTTTTTAGTCATTTTCATGAACCAATCTCTACAAACTCAGGAGGACAGAATCTGGATTGCTGGAGTCTTTACCACTAGGTGCTTGTAAAGAACGATTTTCGTACTTTGAGTAATTTGCACAAACCGATCTCTTCCAACGCACCAAGAGAGAATGCAATTGTTTTCCGGTGGATGATTCCATGGGAAATTCATCAGAAGACGGGTGAGGAATGAATTTTCTCTTTCCTACTAATTTTCACCAACCGATTTTATTCACAATCCCCAGGAGTTAATTATCAAAGGATTTGGGAGGATGATTCCAAGTGTCATTAATGACTAACATTGATCAGGAAGAACTGTCTCCTTTGGAGTAATTTTCATCAAATCATGAACTGATCTCTACCAAATCACAAGAAGCGAATCTGAAAGGCTTTTGGGGGATGATTCCATTTGTCACTGATTTAGAGCATTGATCAGTTCTAACTTTCTCATTTTTAGCAATTTTCACGATCAATCTCCACCAAATCCTGAAGAGAGAAGAGACTTGTGTTTTGGTGGATGTTTCCATGAGAAATAGATCAGGATACCAGATTAGGCATGTCTTTCTCATCTGGAATAATTTTCATGCACTGCTCTGTACCATAGGACGAGAAGTGAATCCTCGGGTCTTTCAGGAAGATTCCTTCTCCAATTTATCTGTTGCGCACATCCAAGGTGAATTTCTCATTTTGAGTCTATTTCAGGAACTGATTTCTTCCAAGTCAACAGGAGCGAATTGGAATGTACTAAGGAGGCTCATTATGTGAGGAATGAATGACTACCACGAAGCCGTTCAGAATTGCTTATTTTTCAGAATTTTCGAGACTCGACCTATAACAAATCACCAGAAGCAATTCTGAAAGGAATTTGGAGGATCATGCCAGATGGAGTTAATGACTAGCAGTGATCAGTAATTACTGTTGGATTTTTGTAATTTTCATGAACCCATCTCTACCAAAGGATCAGGAGAGAATCCGAATGGCCTTTCGAGGAAGCGTGCATGAGACATCAATGGCTACATCGGATTAGTATTGAAGGTCTCATTTTTAGCAATTCACACTACCCATCTCTAGCAAGTGACCAGCAGAGTAGCTAAAAGGTCTTTGGAGGATGATTCCATGAGGTACTAATTAGATGCAGTGATCAGTAATAAAGGTTTGATTTTTTAGTCATTTTCATGAACTAATCTCTACAAACTCAGGAGGAGAGAATCTGGATTGCTGGAGTCTTTACCACTAGGTGCTTGTAAAGAACGATTTTCGTACTTTGAGTAATTTGCACAAACCGATCTCTTCCAACGCACCAAGAGAGAATGCAATTGTTTTCCGGTGGATGATTCCATGGGAAATTCATCAGAAGACGGGTGAGGAATGAATTTTCTCTTTCCTACTAATTTTCACCAACCGATTTTATTCACAATTCACAGGAGTTAATTATCAAAGGATTAGGGAGGATGATTCCAAGTGTCATTAATGACTAACATTGATCAGGAAGAACTGTCTCCTTTGGAGTAATTTTCATCAAATCATGAACTGATCTCTACCAAATCACAAGAAGCGAATCTGAAAGGCTTTTGGGGGATGATTCCATTTGTCACTGATTTAGAGCATTGATCAGTTCTAACTTTCTCATATTTAGCAATTTTCACGATCAATCTCCACCAAATCCTGAAGAGAGAAGAGACTTGTGTTTTGGTGGATGTTTCCATGAGAAATAGATCAGGATACCAGATTAGGCATGTCTTTCTCATCTGGAATAATTTTCACGCACTGCTCTGTACCATAGGACGAGATGTGAATCCTCGGGTCTTTCAGGATGATTCCTTGTCAAATTTATCTGTTGCGCACATCCAAGGTGAATTTCTCATTTTGAGTCTATTTCAGGAACTGATTTCTTCCAAGTCAACAGGAGCGAATTGGAATGTACTAAGGAGGCTCATTATGTGAGGAATGAATGACTACCACGAAGCCATTCAGAATTGCTTATTTTTTGGAATTTTCGAGACTCGACCTATAAGAAATCACCAGAAGCAATTCTGAAAGGATTTTGGAGGATCATGCCAGATGGAGTTAATGACTAGCAGTGATCAGTAATTACTGTTGGATTTTTGTAATTTTCATGAACCCGTCTCTACCAAAGGATAAGGAGAGAATCCGAATGGCTTTTCGAGGAAGCGTGCATGAGACATCAATGGCTACATCGGATTAGTATTGAAGGTCTCATTTTTAGCAATTTACACTACCCATCTCTAGCAAGTGACCAGCAGAGTAGCTAAAAGGTCTTTGGAGGATGATTCCATGAGGTACTAATTAGATGCAGTGATCAGTAATAAAGGTTTGATTTTTTAGTCATTTTCATGAACCAATCTCTACAAACTCTGGAGGAGAGAATCTGGATTGCTCGAGTCTTTACCACTAGGTGCTTGTAAAGAACGATTTTCGTACTTTGAGTAATTTGCACAAACCGATCTCTTCCAACGCACCAAGAGAGAATGCAATTGTTTTCCGGTGGATGATTCCATGGGAAATTCATCAGAAGACGGGTGAGGAATGAATTTTCTCTTTCCTACTAATTTTCACCAACCGATTTTATTCACAATCACCAGGAGTTAATTATCAAAGGATTTGGGAGGATGATTCCAAGTGTCATTAATGACTAACATTGATCAGGAAGAACTGTCTCCTTTGGAGTAATTTTCATCAAATCATCAACTGATCTCTACCAAATCACAAGAAGCGAATCTGAAAGGCTTTTGGGGGATGATTCCATTTGTCACTGATTTAGAGCATTGATCAGTTCTAACTTTCTCATTTTTAGCAATTTTCACGATCAATCTCCACCAAATCCTGAAGAGAGAAGAGACTTATTTTTTGGTGGATGTTTCCTTGAGAAATAGACCAGGATACCAGATTAGGCATGTCTTTCTCATCTGGAATAATTTTCACGCACTGCTCTGTACCATAGGACGAGAAGTGACTCCTCGGGTCTCTCAGGAAGATTCCTTCTCAAATTTATCTCTTGCGCACATCCAAGGTAAATTTCTCATTTTGAGTCTATTTCAGGAACTGATTTCTTCCAAGTCAACAGGAGCTAATTGGAATGTACTAAGGAGGCTCATTATGTGAGGAATGAATGACTACCACGAAGCCGTTCAGAATTGCTTATTTTTCAGAATTTTCGAGACTCGACCTATAACAAATCACCAGAAGCAATTCTGAAAGGAATGTGGAGGATCATGCCAGATGGAGTTAATGACTAGCAGTGATCAGTAATTACTGTTGCATTTTTGTAATTTTCATGAACCCATCTCTACCAAAGGCTCAGGAGAGAATCCGAATGGCTTTTCGAGGAAGCGTGCATGAGACATCAATGGCTACATCGGATTAGTATTGAAGGTCTCATTTTTAGCAATTCACACTACCCATCTCTAGCAAGTGACCAGCAGAGTAGCTAAAAGGTCTTTGGAGGATGATTCCATGAGGTACTAATTAGATGCAGTGATCAGTAATAAAGGTTTGATTTTTTAGTCATTTTCATGAACCAATCTCTACAAACTGAGGAGGAGAGAATCTGGATTGCTGGAGTCTTTACCACTAGGTGCTTGTAAAGAACGATTTTCGTACTTTGAGTAATTTGCACAAACCGATCTCTTCCAACGCACCAAGAGAGAATGCAATTGTTTTCCGGTGGATGATTCCATGGGAAATTCATCAGAAGACGGGTGAGGAATGAATTTTCTCTTTCCTACTAATTTTCACCAACCGATTTTATTCACAATCCCCAGGAGTTAATTATCAAAGGATTTGGGAGGATGATTCCAAGTGTCATTAATGACTAACATTGATCAGGAAGAACTGTCTCCTTTGGAGTAATTTTCATCAAATCATGAACTGATCTCTACCAAATCACAAGAAGCGAATCTGAAAGGCTTTTGGGGGATGATTCCATTTGTCACTCATTTATAGCATTGATCAGTTCTAACTTTCTCATTTTTAGCAATTTTCACGATCAATCTCCAACAAATCCTGAAGAGAGAAGAGACTTGTGTTTTGGTGGATGTTTCCATGAGAAATAGATCAGGATACCAGATTAGGCATGTCTTTCTCATCTGGAATAATTTTCACGCACTGCTCTGTACCATAGGACGAGAAGTGAATCCTCGGGTCTTTCAGGAAGATTCCTTCTCCAATTTATCTGTTGCGCACATCCAAGGTGAATTTCTCATTTTGAGTCTATTTCAGGAACTGATTTCTTCCAAGTCAACAGGAGCTAATTGGAATGTACTAAGGAGGCTCATTATGTGAGGAATGAATGACTACCACGAAGCCGTTCAGAATTGCTTATTTTACGGAATTTTCGAGACTCGACCTATAACAAATCACCAGAAGCAATTCTGGAAGGATTTTGGAGGATCATGCCAGATGGAGTTAATGACTAGCAGTGATCAGTAATTACTGTTGCATTTTTGTAATTTTCATGAACCCATCTCTACCAAAGGATCAGGAGAGAATCCGAATCGCTTTTCGAGGAAGCGTGCATGAGACATCAATGGCTACATCGGATTAGTATTGAAGGTCTCATTTTTAGCAATTCACACTACCCATCTCTAGCAAGTGACCAGCAGAGTAGCTAAAAGGTCTTTGGAGGATGATTCCATGAGGTACTAATTAGATGCAGTGATCAGTAATAAAGGTTTGATTTTTTAGTCATTTTCATGAACCAATCTCTACAAACTCAGGAGGACAGAATCTGGATTGCTGGAGTCTTTACCACTAGGTGCTTGTAAAGAACGATTTTCGTACTTTGAGTAATTTGCACAAACCGATCTCTTCCAACGCACCAAGAGAGAATGCAATTGTTTTCCGGTGGATGATTCCATGGGAAATTCATCAGAAGACGGGTGAGGAATGAATTTTCTCTTTCCTACTAATTTTCACCAACCGATTTTATTCACAATCCCCAGGAGTTAATTATCAAAGGATTTGGGAGGATGATTCCAAGTGTCATTAATGACTAACATTGATCAGGAAGAACTGTCTCCTTTGGAGTAATTTTCATCAAATCATGAACTGATCTCTACCAAATCACAAGAAGCGAATCTGAAAGGCTTTTGGGGGATGATTCCATTTGTCACTGATTTAGAGCATTGATCAGTTCTAACTTTCTCATTTTTAGCAATTTTCACGATCAATCTCCACCAAATCCTGAAGAGAGAAGAGACTTGTGTTTTGGTGGATGTTTCCATGAGAAATAGATCAGGATACCAGATTAGGCATGTCTTTCTCATCTGGAATAATTTTCATGCACTGCTCTGTACCATAGGACGAGAAGTGAATCCTCGGGTCTTTCAGGAAGATTCCTTCTCCAATTTATCTGTTGCGCACATCCAAGGTGAATTTCTCATTTTGAGTCTATTTCAGGAACTGATTTCTTCCAAGTCAACAGGAGCGAATTGGAATGTACTAAGGAGGCTCATTATGTGAGGAATGAATGACTACCACGAAGCCGTTCAGAATTGCTTATTTTTCAGAATTTTCGAGACTCGACCTATAACAAATCACCAGAAGCAATTCTGAAAGGAATTTGGAGGATCATGCCAGATGGAGTTAATGACTAGCAGTGATCAGTAATTACTGTTGGATTTTTGAAATTTTCATGAACCCATCTCTACCAAAGGATCAGGAGAGAATCCGAATGGCCTTTCGAGGAAGCGTGCATGAGACATCAATGGCTACATCGGATTAGTATTGAAGGTCTCATTTTTAGCAATTCACACTACCCATCTCTAGCAAGTGACCAGCAGAGTAGCTAAAAGGTCTTTGGAGGATGATTCCATGAGGTACTAATTAGATGCAGTGATCAGTAATAAAGGTTTGATTTTTTAGTCATTTTCATGAACCAATCTCTACAAACTGAGGAGGAGAGAATCTGGATTGCTGGAGTCTTTACCACTAGGTGCTTGTAAAGAACGATTTTCGTACTTTGAGTAATTTGCACAAACCGATCTCTTCCAACGCACCAAGAGAGAATGCAATTGTTTTCCGGTGGATGATTCCATGGGAAATTCATCAGAAGACGGGTGAGGAATGAATTTTCTCTTTCCTACTAATTTTCACCAACCGATTTTATTCACAATCACCAGGAGTTAATTATCAAAGGATTTGGGAGGATGATTCCAAGTGTCATTAATGACTAACATTGATCAGGAAGAACTGTCTCCTTTGGAGTAATTTTCATCAAATCATCAACTGATCTCTACCAAATCACAAGAAGCGAATCTGAAAGGCTTTTGGGGGATGATTCCATTTGTCACTGATTTAGAGCATTGATCAGTTCTAACTTTCTCATTTTTAGCAATTTTCACGATCAATCTCCACCAAATCCTGAAGAGAGAAGAGACTTGTGTTTTGGTGGATGTTTCCATGAGAAATAGATCAGGATACCAGATTAGGCATGTCTTTCTCATCTGGAATAATTTTCACGCACTGCTCTGTACCATAGGACGAGAAGTGAATCCTCGGGTCTTTCAGGAAGATTCCTTCTCCAATTTATCTGTTGCGCACATCCAAGGTGAATTTCTCATTTTGAGTCTATTTCAGGAACTGATTTCTTCCAAGTCAACAGGAGCGAATTGGAATGTACTAAGGAGGCTCATTATGTGAGGAATGAATGACTACCACGAAGCCGTTCAGAATTGCTTATTTTTCAGAATTTTCGAGACTCGACCTATAACAAATCACCAGAAGCAATTCTGGAAGGATTTTGGAGGATCATGCCAGATGGAGTTAATGACTAGCAGTGATCAGTAATTACTGTTGGATTTTTGAAATTTTCATGAACCCATCTCTACCAAAGGATCAGGAGAGAATCCGAATGGCTTTTCGAGGAAGCGTGCATGAGACATCAATGGCTACATCGGATTAGTATTGAAGGTCTCATTTTTAGCAATTTACACTACCCATCTCTAGCAAGTGACCAGCAGAGTAGCTAAAAGGTCTTTGGAGGATGATTCCATGAGGTACTAATTAGATGCAGTGATCAGTAATAAAGGTTTGATTTTTTAGTCATTTTCATGAACCAATCTCTGCAAACTGAGGAGGAGACAATCTGGATTGCTGGAGTCTTTACCACTAGGTGCTTGTAAAGAACGATTTTCATACTTTGAGTGATTTGCACAAACCGATCTGTTCCAACGCACCAAGAGAGAATGCAATTGTTTTCCGGTGGATGATTCCATGGGAAATTCATTAGAAGACGGGTGAGGAATGAATTTTCTCTTTCCTACTAATTTTCACCAACCGATTTTATTCACAATCACCAGGAGTTAATTATCAAAGGATTTGGGAGGATGATTCCAAGTGTCATTAATGACTAACATTGATCAGGAAGAACTGTCTCCTTTGGAGTAATTTTCATCAAATCATGAACTGATCTCTACCAAATCACAAGAAGCGAATCTGAAAGGCTTTTGGGGGATGATTCCATTTGTCACTGATTTAGAGCATTGATCAGTTTTAACTGTCTCATTTTTAGCAATTTTCACGAGCAATCTCCACCAAATCCTGAAGAGAGAAGAGACTTGTGTTTTGGTGGATGTTTCCATGAGAAATAGATCAGGATACCAGATTAGGCATGTCTTTCTCATCTGGAATAATTTTCACGCACTGCTCTGTACCATGGGACGAGAAGTGACTCCTCGGGTCTTTCAGGAAGATTCCTTCTCACATTTATCTGTTGCACACATCCAAGGTGAATTTCTCATTTTGAGTCTATTTCAGGAACTGATTTCTTCCAAGTCAACAGGAGCGAATTGGAATGTACTAAGGAGGCTCATTATGTGAGGAATGAATGACTACCACGAAGCCGTTCAGAATTGCTTATTTTACGGAATTTTCGAGACTCGACCTATAACAAATCACCAGAAGCAATATTGGAAGGATTTTGGAGGATCATGCCAGATGGAGTTAATGACTAGCAGTGATCAGTAATTACTGTTGCATTTTTGTAATTTTCATGAACCCATCTCTACCAAAGGATCAGGAGAGAATCCGAATCGCTTTTCGAGGAAGCGTGCATGAGACATCAATGGCTACATCGGATTAGTATTGAAGGTCTCATTTTTAGCAATTCACACTACCCATCTCTAGCAAGTGACCAGCAGAGTAGCTAAAAGGTCTTTGGAGGATGATTCCATGAGGTACTAATTAGATGCAGTGATCAGTAATAAAGGTTTGATTTTTTAGTCATTTTCATGAACCAATCTCTACAAACTCAGGAGGACAGAATCTGGATTGCTGGAGTCTTTACCACTAGGTGCTTGTAAAGAACGATTTTCGTACTTTGAGTAATTTGCACAAACCGATCTCTTCCAACGCACCAAGAGAGAATGCAATTGTTTTCCGGTGGATGATTCCATGGGAAATTCATCAGAAGACGGGTGAGGAATGAATTTTCTCTTTCCTACTAATTTTCACCAACCGATTTTATTCACAATCCCCAGGAGTTAATTATCAAAGGATTTGGGAGGATGATTCCAAGTGTCATTAATGACTAACATTGATCAGGAAGAACTGTCTCCTTTGGAGTAATTTTCATCAAATCATGAACTGATCTCTACCAAATCACAAGAAGCGAATCTGAAAGGCTTTTGGGGGATGATTCCATTTGTCACTGATTTAGAGCATTGATCAGTTCTAACTTTCTCATTTTTAGCAATTTTCACGATCAATCTCCACCAAATCCTGAAGAGAGAAGAGACTTGTGTTTTGGTGGATGTTTCCATGAGAAATAGATCAGGATACCAGATTAGGCATGTCTTTCTCATCTGGAATAATTTTCATGCACTGCTCTGTACCATAGGACGAGAAGTGAATCCTCGGGTCTTTCAGGAAGATTCCTTCTCCAATTTATCTGTTGCGCACATCCAAGGTGAATTTCTCATTTTGAGTCTATTTCAGGAACTGATTTCTTCCAAGTCAACAGGAGCGAATTGGAATGTACTAAGGAGGCTCATTATGTGAGGAATGAATGACTACCACGAAGCCGTTCAGAATTGCTTATTTTTCAGAATTTTCGAGACTCGACCTATAACAAATCACCAGAAGCAATTCTGAAAGGAATTTGGAGGATCATGCCAGATGGAGTTAATGACTAGCAGTGATCAGTAATTACTGTTGGATTTTTGTAATTTTCATGAACCCATCTCTACCAAAGGATCAGGAGAGAATCCGAATGGCCTTTCGAGGAAGCGTGCATGAGACATCAATGGCTACATCGGATTAGTATTGAAGGTCTCATTTTTAGCAATTCACACTACCCATCTCTAGCAAGTGACCAGCAGAGTAGCTAAAAGGTCTTTGGAGGATGATTCCATGAGGTACTAATTAGATGCAGTGATCAGTAATAAAGGTTTGATTTTTTAGTCATTTTCATGAACTAATCTCTACAAACTCAGGAGGAGAGAATCTGGATTGCTGGAGTCTTTACCACTAGGTGCTTGTAAAGAACGATTTTCGTACTTTGAGTAATTTGCACAAACCGATCTCTTCCAACGCACCAAGAGAGAATGCAATTGTTTTCCGGTGGATGATTCCATGGGAAATTCATCAGAAGACGGGTGAGGAATGAATTTTCTCTTTCCTACTAATTTTCACCAACCGATTTTATTCACAATTCCCAGGAGTTAATTATCAAAGGATTAGGGAGGATGATTCCAAGTGTCATTAATGACTAACATTGATCAGGAAGAACTGTCTCCTTTGGAGTAATTTTCATCAAATCATGAACTGATCTCTACCAAATCACAAGAAGCGAATCTGAAAGGCTTTTGGGGGATGATTCCATTTGTCACTGATTTAGAGCATTGATCAGTTCTAACTTTCTCATTTTTAGCAATTTTCACGATCAATCTCCACCAAATCCTGAAGAGAGAAGAGACTTGTGTTTTGGTGGATGTTTCCATGAGAAATAGATCAGGATACCAGATTAGGCATGTCTTTCTCATCTGGAATAATTTTCACGCACTGCTCTGTACCATAGGACGAGATGTGAATCCTCGGGTCTTTCAGGATGATTCCTTGTCAAATTTATCTGTTGCGCACATCCAAGGTGAATTTCTCATTTTGAGTCTATTTCAGGAACTGATTTCTTCCAAGTCAACAGGAGCGAATTGGAATGTACTAAGGAGGCTCATTATGTGAGGAATGAATGACTACCACGAAGCCATTCAGAATTGCTTATTTTTTGTAATTTTCGAGACTCGACCTATAAGAAATCACCAGAAGCAATTCTGAAAGGATTTTGGAGGATCATGCCAGATGGAGTTAATGACTAGCAGTGATCAGTAATTACTGTTGGATTTTTGTAATTTTCATGAACCCGTCTCTACCAAAGGATAAGGAGAGAATCCGAATGGCTTTTCGAGGAAGCGTGCATGAGACATCAATGGCTACATCGGATTAGTATTGAAGGTCTCATTTTTAGCAATTTACACTACCCATCTCTAGCAAGTGACCAGCAGAGTAGCTAAAAGGTCTTTGGAGGATGATTCCATGAGGTACTAATTAGATGCAGTGATCAGTAATAAAGGTTTGATTTTTTAGTCATTTTCATGAACCAATCTCTACAAACTCTGGAGGAGAGAATCTGGATTGCTCGAGTCTTTACCACTAGGTGCTTGTAAAGAACGATTTTCGTACTTTGAGTAATTTGCACAAACCGATCTCTTCCAACGCACCAAGAGAGAATGCAATTGTTTTCCGGTGGATGATTCCATGGGAAATTCATCAGAAGACGGGTGAGGAATGAATTTTCTCTTTCCTACTAATTTTCACCAACCGATTTTATTCACAATCACCAGGAGTTAATTATCAAAGGATTTGGGAGGATGATTCCAAGTGTCATTAATGACTAACATTGATCAGGAAGAACTGTCTCCTTTGGAGTAATTTTCATCAAATCATCAACTGATCTCTACCAAATCACAAGAAGCGAATCTGAAAGGCTTTTGGGGGATGATTCCATTTGTCACTGATTTAGAGCATTGATCAGTTCTAACTTTCTCATTTTTAGCAATTTTCACGATCAATCTCCACCAAATCCTGAAGAGAGAAGAGACTTATTTTTTGGTGGATGTTTCCTTGAGAAATAGACCAGGATACCAGATTAGGCATGTCTTTCTCATCTGGAATAATTTTCACGCACTGCTCTGTACCATAGGACGAGAAGTGACTCCTCGGGTCTCTCAGGAAGATTCCTTCTCAAATTTATCTCTTGCGCACATCCAAGGTAAATTTCTCATTTTGAGTCTATTTCAGGAACTGATTTCTTCCAAGTCAACAGGAGCTAATTGGAATGTACTAAGGAGGCTCATTATGTGAGGAATGAATGACTACCACGAAGCCGTTCAGAATTGCTTATTTTTCAGAATTTTCGAGACTCGACCTATAACAAATCACCAGAAGCAATTCTGAAAGGAATGTGGAGGATCATGCCAGATGGAGTTAATGACTAGCAGTGATCAGTAATTACTGTTGCATTTTTGTAATTTTCATGAACCCATCTCTACCAAAGGCTCAGGAGAGAATCCGAATGGCTTTTCGAGGAAGCGTGCATGAGACATCAATGGCTACATCGGATTAGTATTGAAGGTCTCATTTTTAGCAATTCACACTACCCATCTCTAGCAAGTGACCAGCAGAGTAGCTAAAAGGTCTTTGGAGGATGATTCCATGAGGTACTAATTAGATGCAGTGATCAGTAATAAAGGTTTGATTTTTTAGTCATTTTCATGAACCAATCTCTACAAACTGAGGAGGAGAGAATCTGGATTGCTGGAGTCTTTACCACTAGGTGCTTGTAAAGAACGATTTTCGTACTTTGAGTAATTTGCACAAACCGATCTCTTCCAACGCACCAAGAGAGAATGCAATTGTTTTCCGGTGGATGATTCCATGGGAAATTCATCAGAAGACGGGTGAGGAATGAATTTTCTCTTTCCTACTAATTTTCACCAATCGATTTTATTCACAATTCCCAGGAGTTAATTATCAAAGGATTAGGGAGGATGATTCCAAGTGTCATTAATGACTAACATTGATCAGGAAGAACTGTCTCCTTTGGAGTAATTTTCATCAAATCATGAACTGATCTCTACCAAATCACAAGAAGCGAATCTGAAAGGCTTTTGGGGGATGATTCCATTTGTCACTGATTTATAGCATTGATCAGTTCTAACTTTCTCATTTTTAGCAATTTTCACGATCAATCTCCACCAAATCCTGAAGAGAGAAGAGACTTGTGTTTTGGTGGATGTTTCCATGAGAAATAGATCAGGATACCAGATTAGGCATGTCTTTCTCATCTGGAATAATTTTCACGCACTGCTCTGTACCATAGGACGAGAAGTGAATCCTCGGGTCTTTCAGGAAGATTCCTTCTCCAATTTATCTGTTGCGCACATCCAAGGTGAATTTCTCATTTTGAGTCTATTTCAGGAACTGATTTCTTCCAAGTCAACAGGAGCGAATTGGAATGTACTAAGGAGGCTCATTATGTGAGGAATGAATGACTACCACGAAGCCATTCAGAATTGCTTATTTTTTGGAATTTTCGAGACTCGACCTATAAGAAATCACCAGAAGCAATTCTGAAAGGATTTTGGAGGATCATGCCAGATGGAGTTAATGACTAGCAGTGATCAGTAATTACTGTTGGATTTTTGTAATTTTCATGAACCCGTCTCTACCAAAGGATAAGGAGAGAATCCGAATGGCTTTTCGAGGAAGCGTGCATGAGACATCAATGGCTACATCGGATTAGTATTGAAGGTCTCATTTTTAGCAATTTACACTACCCATCTCTAGCAAGTGACCAGCAGAGTAGCTAAAAGGTCTTTGGAGGATGATTCCATGAGGTACTAATTAGATGCAGTGATCAGTAATAAAGGTTTGATTTTTTAGTCATTTTCATGAACCAATCTCTACAAACTCTGGATGAGAGAATCTGGATTGCTCGAGTCTTTACCACTAGGTGCTTGTAAAGAACGATTTTCGTACTTTGAGTAATTTGCACAAACCGATCTCTTCCAACGCACCAAGAGAGAATGCAATTGTTTTCCGGTGGATGATTCCATGGGAAATTCATCAGAAGACGGGTGAGGAATGAATTTTCTCTTTCCTACTAATTTTCACCAACCGATTTTATTCACAATCACCAGGAGTTAATTATCAAAGGATTTGGGAGGATGATTCCAAGTGTCATTAATGACTAACATTGATCAGGAAGAACTGTCTCCTTTGGAGTAATTTTCATCAAATCATCAACTGATCTCTACCAAATCACAAGAAGCGAATCTGAAAGGCTTTTGGGGGATGATTCCATTTGTCACTGATTTAGAGCATTGATCAGTTCTAACTTTCTCATTTTTAGCAATTTTCACGATCAATCTCCACCAAATCCTGAAGAGAGAAGAGACTTATTTTTTGGTGGATGTTTCCTTGAGAAATAGACCAGGATACCAGATTAGGCATGTCTTTCTCATCTGGAATAATTTTCACGCACTGCCTTGTACCATAGGACGAGAAGTGACTCCTCGGGTCTCTCAGGAAGATTCCTTCTCAAATTTATCTCTTGCGCACATCCAAGGTAAATTTCTCATTTTGAGTCTATTTCAGGAACTGATTTCTTCCAAGTCAACAGGAGCTAATTGGAATGTACTAAGGAGGCTCATTATGTGAGGAATGAATGACTACCACGAAGCCGTTCAGAATTGCTTATTTTTCAGAATTTTCGAGACTCGACCTATAACAAATCACCAGAAGCAATTCTGAAAGGAATGTGGAGGATCATGCCAGATGGAGTTAATGACTAGCAGTGATCAGTAATTACTGTTGCATTTTTGTAATTTTCATGAACCCATCTCTACCAAAGGCTCAGGAGAGAATCCGAATGGCTTTTCGAGGAAGCGTGCATGAGACATCAATGGCTACATCGGATTAGTATTGAAGGTCTCATTTTTAGCAATTCACACTACCCATCTCTAGCAAGTGACCAGCAGAGTAGCTAAAAGGTCTTTGGAGGATGATTCCATGAGGTACTAATTAGATGCAGTGATCAGTAATAAAGGTTTGATTTTTTAGTCATTTTCATGAACCAATCTCTACAAACTCAGGAGGAGAGAATCTGGATTGCTGGAGTCTTTACCACTAGGTGCTTGTAAAGAACGATTTTCGTACTTTGAGTAATTTGCACAAACCGATCTCTTCCAACGCACCAAGAGAGAATGCAATTGTTTTCCGGTGGATGATTCCATGGGAAATTCATCAGAAGACGGGTGAGGAATGAATTTTCTCTTTCCTACTAATTTTCACCAATCGCTTTTATTCACAATTCCCAGGAGTTAATTATCAAAGGATTAGGGAGGATGATTCCAAGTGTCATTAATGACTAACATTGATCAGGAAGAACTGTCTCCTTTGGAGTAATTTTCATCAAATCATGAACTGATCTCTACCAAATCACAAGAAGCGAATCTGAAAGGCTTTTGGGGGATGATTCCATTTGTCACTGATTTATAGCATTGATCAGTTCTAACTTTCTCATTTTTAGCAATTTTCACGATCAATCTCCACCAAATCCTGAAGAGAGAAGAGACTTGTGTTTTGGTGGATGTTTCCATGAGAAATAGATCAGGATACCAGATTAGGCATGTCTTTCTCATCTGGAATAATTTTCACGCACTGCTCTGTACCATAGGACGAGAAGTGAATCCTCGGGTCTTTCAGGAAGATTCCTTCTCCAATTTATCTGTTGCGCACATCCAAGGTGAATTTCTCATTTTGAGTCTATTTCAGGAACTGATTTCTTCCAAGTCAACAGGAGCGAATTGGAATGTACTAAGGAGGCTCATTATGTGAGGAATGAATGACTACCACGAAGCCATTCAGAATTGCTTATTTTTTGGAATTTTCGAGACTCGACCTATAACAAATCACCAGAAGCAATTCTGAAAGGATTTTGGAGGATCATGCCAGATGGAGTTAGTGACTAGCAGTGATCAGTAATTACTGTTGGATTTTTGTAATTTTCATGAACCCGTCTCTACCAAAGGATCAGGAGAGAATCCGAATGGCTTTTCGAGGAAGCGTGCATGAGACATCAATGGCTACATCTGATTCGTATTGAAGGTGTCATTTTTAGCAATTTACACTACCCATCTCTAGCAAGTGACCAGCAGAGTAGCTAAAAGGCCTTTGGAGGATGATTCCATGAGGTACTAATTCGATTCAGTGATCAGTAATAAAGGTTTGATTTTTTAGTCATTTTCATGAACCAATCTCTACAAACTCAGGAGGAGAGAATCTGGATTGCTGGAGTCTTTACCACTAGGTGCTTGTAAAGAACGATTTTCGTACTTTGAGTAATTTGCACAAACCAATCTCTTCCAACACACCAAGAGAGAATGCAATTGTTTTCCGGTGGATGATTCCATGGGAAATTCATCAGAAGACGGGTGAGGAATGAATTTTCTCTTTCCTACTAATTTTCACCAACCGATTTTATTCACAATCCCCAGGAGTTAATTGTCAAAGGATTTGGGAGGATGATTCCAAGTGCCATTAATGACTAACATTGAAAAGGAAGAACTGTCTCATTTGGAGTAATTTTCATCAAATCATGAACTGATGTCTACCAAATCAGAAGAAGTGAATCTGAAAGGCTTTTGGGGGATGATTCCATTTGTCACTGATTTAGAGCATTGATCAGTTCTAACTGTATCATTTTTAGCAATTTTCACGATCAATCTCCACCAAATCCTGAAGAGAGAAGAGACTTGTGTTTTGGTGGATGTTTCCATGAGAAATAGATCAGGATACCAGATTAGGCATGTCTTTCTCATCTGGAATAATTTTCAGGCACTGCTCTGTACCATAGGACGAGAAGTGAATACTCGCGTCTTTCAGGAAGATTCCTTCTCAAATTTATCTGTTGCACACGTCCAAGGTGAATTTCTCATTTTGAGTCTATTTCAGGAACTGATTTCTTCCAAGTCAACAGGAGCGAATTGGAATGTGCTAAGGAGGCTCATTCTGTGAGGAATGAATGACTACCACCAAGCCGTTCAGAATTGCTTATTTTTCGGAATTTTCGAGACTCGACCTATAACAAATCACCAGAAGCAATTCTGAAAGGATTTTGGAGGGTCATGCCAGATGGAGTTAATGACTAGCAGTGATCAGTAATTACTGTTGGATTTTTGTAATTTTCATGAACCCATCTCTACCAAAGGATCAGGAGAGAATCCGAATGGCTTTTCGAGGAAGCGTGCATGAGACATCAATGGCTACATCTGATTCGTATTGAAGGTCTCATTTTTAGCAATTTACACTACCCATCTCTAGCAAGTGACCAGCAGAGTAGCTAAAAGGCCTTTGGAGGATGATTCCATGAGGTACTAATTCGATTCAGTGATCAGTAATAAAGGTTTGATTTTTTAGTCATTTTCATGAACCAATCTCTACAAACTCAGGAGGAGAGAATCTGGATTCCTGGAGTCTTTACCACTAGGTGCTTGTAAAGAACGATTTTCGTACTTTGAGTAATTTGCACAAACCAATCTCTTCCAACACACCAAGAGAGAATGCAATTGTTTTCCGGTGGATGATTCCATGGGAAATTCATCAGAAGACGGGTGAGGAATGAATTTTCTCTTTCCTACTAATTTTCACCAACCGATTTTATTCACAATCCCCAGGAGTTAATTATCAAAGGATTTGGGAGGATGATTCCAAGTGCCATTAATGACTAACATTGAAAAGGAAGAACTGTCTCATTTGGAGTAATTTTCATCAAATCATGAACTGATGTCTACCAAATCACAAGAAGCGAATCTGAAAGGCTTTTGGGGGATGATTCCATTTGTCACTGATTTAGAGCATTGATCAGTTCTAACTGTCTCATTTTTAGCAATTTTCACGAGCAATCTCCACCAAATCCTGAAGAGAGAAGAGACTTGTGTTTTGGTGGATGTTTCCATGAGAAATAGATCAGGATACCAGATTAGGCATGTCTTTCTCATCTGGAATAATTTTCACGCACTGCTCTGTACCATGGGACGAGAAGTGACTCCTCGGGTCTTTCAGGAAGATTCCTTCTCACATTTATCTGTTGCACACATCCAAGGTGAATTTCTCATTTTGAGTCTATTTCAGGAACTGATTTCTTCCAAGTCAACAGGAGCGAATTGGAATGTGCTAAGGAGGCTCATTCTGTGAGGAATGAATGACTACCACCAAGCCGTTCAGAATTGCTTATTTTTTGGAATTTTCGAGACTCGACCTATAACAAATCACCAGAAGCAATTCTGAAAGGAATTTGGAGGATCATGCCAGATGGAGTTAATGACTAGCAGTGATCAGTAATTACTGTTGGATTTTTGTAATTTTCATGAACCCATCTCTACCAAAGGATCAGGAGACAATCTGAATGGCCTTTCGAGGAAGCGTGCATGAGACATCAATGGCTACATCGGATTAGTATTGAAGGTCTCATTTTTAGCAATTTACACTACCCATCTCTAGCAAGTGACCAGCAGAGTAGCTAAAAGGTCTTTGGAGGATGATTCCATGAGGTACTAATTCGATGCAGTGATCAGTAATAAAGGTTTGATTTTTTAGTCATTTTCATGAACCAATCTCTACAAACTCAGGAGGAGAGAATCTGGATTGCTGGAGTCTTTACCACTAGGTGCTTGTAAAGAACGATTTTCGTACTTTGAGTAATTTGCACAAACCGATCTCTTCCAACGCACCAAGAGAGAATGCAATTGTTTTCCGGTGGATGATTCCATGGGAAATTCATCAGAAGACGGGTGAGGAATGAATTTTCTCTTTCCTACTAATTTTCACCAACCGATTTTATTCACAATCACCATGAGTTAATTATCAAAGGATTTGGGAGGATGATTCCAAGTGTCATTAATGACTAACATTGATCAGGAAGAACTGTCTCATTTGGAGTAATTTTCATCAAATCATCAACTGATCTCTACCAAATCACAAGAAGCGAATCTGAAAGGCTTTTGGGGGATGATTCCATTTGTCACTGATTTAGAGCATTGATCAGTTCTAACTTTCTCATTTTTAGCAATTTTCACGATCAATCTCCACCAAATCCTGAAGAGAGAAGAGACTTGTGTTTTGGTGGATGTTTCCATGAGAAATAGATCAGGATACCAGATTAGGCATGTCTTTCTCATCTGGAATAATTTTCACGCACTGCTCTGTACCATAGGACGAGAAGTGAATCCTCGGGTCTTTCAGGAAGATTCCCTCTCCAATTTATCTGTTGCGCACATCCAAGGTGAATTTCTCATTTTGAGTCTATTTCAGGAACTGATTTCTTCCAAGTCAACAGGAGCGAATTGGAATGTACTAAGGAGGCTCATTATGTGAGGAATGAATGACTACCATGAAGCCGTTCAGAATTGCTTATTTTTCAGAATTTTCGAGACTCGACCTATAACAAATCACCAGAAGCAATTCTGAAAGGAATTTGGAGGATCATGCCAGATGGAGTTAATGACTAGCAGTGATCAGTAATTACTGTTGCATTTTTGTAATTTTCATGAACCCATCTCTACCAAAGGATCAGGAGAGAATCCGAATGGCCTTTCGAGGAAGCGTGCATGAGACATCAATGGCTACATCGGATTAGTATTGAAGGTCTCATTTTTAGCAATTTACACTACCCATCTCTAGCAAGTGACCAGCAGAGTAGCTAAAAGGTCTTTGGAGGATGATTCCATGAGGTACTAATTAGATGCAGTGATCAGTAATAAAGGTTTGATTTTTTAGTCATTTTCATGAACTAATCTCTACAAACTCAGGAGGAGAGAATCTGGATTGCTGGAGTCTTTACCACTAGGTGCTTGTAAAGAACGATTTTCATACTTTGAGTAATTTGCACAAACCGATCTGTTCCAGCGCACCAAGAGAGAATGCAATTGTTTTCCGGTGGATGATTCCATGGGAAATTCATCAGAAGACGGGTGAGGAATGAATTTTCTCTTTCCTACTAATTTTCACCAATCGATTTTATTCACAATTCCCAGGAGTTAATTATCAAAGGATTAGGGAGGATGATTCCAAGTGTCATTAATGACTAACATTGATCAGGAAGAACTGTCTCCTTTGGAGTAATTTTCATCAAATCATGAACTGATCTCTACCAAATCACAAGAAGCGAATCTGAAAGGCTTTTGGGGGATGATTCCATTTGTCACTGATTTATAGCATTGATCAGTTCTAACTTTCTCATTTTTAGCAATTTTCACGATCAATCTCCACCAAATCCTGAAGAGAGAAGAGACTTGTGTTTTGGTGGATGTTTCCATGAGAAATAGATCAGGATACCAGATTAGGCATGTCTTTCTCATCTGGAATAATTTTCACGCACTGCTCTGTACCATAGGACGAGAAGTGAATCCTCGGGTCTTTCAGGAAGATTCCTTCTCCAATTTATCTGTTGCGCACATCCAAGGTGAATTTCTCATTTTGAGTCTATTTCAGGAACTGATTTCTTCCAAGTCTACAGGAGCGAATTGGAATGTACTAAGGAGGCTCATTATGTGAGGAATGAATGACTACCACGAAGCCATTCAGAATTGCTTATTTTTTGGAATTTTCGAGACTCGACCTATAACAAATCACCAGAAGCAATTCTGAAAGGATTTTGGAGGATCATGCCAGATGGAGTTAATGACTAGCAGTGATCAGTAATTACTGTTGGATTTTTGTAATTTTCATGAACCCGTCTCTACCAAAGGATCAGGAGAGAATCCGAATGGCTTTTCGAGGAAGCGTGCATGAGACATCAATGGCTACATCTGATTCGTATTGAAGGTGTCATTTTTAGCAATTTACACTACCCATCTCTAGCAAGTGACCAGCAGAGTAGCTAAAAGGCCTTTGGAGGATGATTCCATGAGGTACTAATTCGATTCAGTGATCAGTAATAAAGGTTTGATTTTTTAGTCATTTTCATGAACCAATCTCTACAAACTCAGGAGGAGAGAATCTGGATTGCTGGAGTCTTTACCACTAGGTGCTTGTAAAGAACGATTTTCGTACTTTGAGTAATTTGCACAAACCAATCTCTTCCAACACACCAAGAGAGAATGCAATTGTTTTCCGGTGGATGATTCCATGGGAAATTCATCAGAAGACGGGTGAGGAATGAATTTTCTCTTTCCTACTAATTTTCACCAACCGATTTTATTCACAATCCCCAGGAGTTAATTGTCAAAGGATTTGGGAGGATGATTCCAAGTGCCATTAATGACTAACATTGAAAAGGAAGAACTGTCTCATTTGGAGTAATTTTCATCAAATCATGAACTGATGTCTACCAAATCACAAGAAGTGAATCTGAAAGGCTTTTGGGGGATGATTCCATTTGTCACTGATTTAGAGCATTGATCAGTTCTAACTGTATCATTTTTAGCAATTTTCACGATCAATCTCCACCAAATCCTGAAGAGAGAAGAGACTTGTGTTTTGGTGGATGTTTCCATGAGAAATAGATCAGGATACCAGATTAGGCATGTCTTTCTCATCTGGAATAATTTTCAGGCACTGCTCTGTACCATAGGACGAGAAGTGAATACTCGGGTCTTTCAGGAAGATTCCTTCTCAAATTTATCTGTTGCACACGTCCAAGGTGAATTTCTCATTTTGAGTCTATTTCAGGAACTGATTTCTTCCAAGTCAACAGGAGCGAATTGGAATGTGCTAAGGAGGCTCATTCTGTGAGGAAAAATGACTACCACCAAGCCGTTCAGAATTGCTTATTTTTCGGAATTTTCGAGACTCGACCTATAACAAATCACCAGAAGCAATTCTGAAAGGATTTTGGAGGGTCATGCCAGATGGAGTTAATGACTAGCAGTGATCAGTAATTACTGTTGGATTTTTGTAATTTTCATGAACCCATCTCTACCAAAGGATCAGGAGAGAATCCGAATGGCTTTTCGAGGAAGCGTGCATGAGACATCAATGGCTACATCTGATTCGTATTGAAGGTCTCATTTTTAGCAATTTACACTACCCATCTCTAGCAAGTGACCAGCAGAGTAGCTAAAAGGCCTTTGGAGGATGATTCCATGAGGTACTAATTCGATTCAGTGATCAGTAATAAAGGTTTGATTTTTTAGTCATTTTCATGAACCAATCTCTACAAACTCAGGAGGAGAGAATCTGGATTCCTGGAGTCTTTACCACTAGGTGCTTGTAAAGAACGATTTTCGTACTTTGAGTAATTTGCACAAACCAATCTCTTCCAACACACCAAGAGAGAATGCAATTGTTTTCCGGTGGATGATTCCATGGGAAATTCATCAGAAGACGGGTGAGGAATGAATTTTCTCTTTCCTACTAATTTTCACCAACCGATTTTATTCACAATCCCCAGGAGTTAATTATCAAAGGATTTGGGAGGATGATTCCAAGTGCCATTAATGACTAACATTGAAAAGGAAGAACTGTCTCATTTGGAGTAATTTTCATCAAATCATGAACTGATGTCTACCAAATCACAAGAAGCGAATCTGAAAGGCTTTTGGGGGATGATTCCATTTGTCACTGATTTAGAGCATTGATCAGTTCTAACTGTCTCATTTTTAGCAATTTTCACGAGCAATCTCCACCAAATCCTGAAGAGAGAAGAGACTTGTGTTTTGGTGGATGTTTCCATGAGAAATAGATCAGGATACCAGATTAGGCATGTCTTTCTCATCTGGAATAATTTTCACGCACTGCTCTGTACCATGGGACGAGAAGTGACTCCTCGGGTCTTTCAGGAAGATTCCTTCTCACATTTATCTGTTGCACACATCCAAGGTGAATTTCTCATTTTGAGTCTATTTCAGGAACTGATTTCTTCCAAGTCAACAGGAGCGAATTGGAATGTGCTAAGGAGGCTCATTCTGTGAGGAATGAATGACTACCACCAAGCCGTTCAGAATTGCTTATTTTTTGGAATTTTCGAGACTCGACCTATAACAAATCACCAGAAGCAATTCTGAAAGGAATTTGGAGGATCATGCCAGATGGAGTTGATGACTAGCAGTGATCAGTAATTACTGTTGGATTTTTGTAATTTTCATGAACCCATCTCTACCAAAGGATCAGGAGAGAATCCGAATGGCTTTTCGAGGAAGCGTGCATGAGACATCAATGGCTACATCTGATTCGTATTGAAGGTCTCATTTTTAGCAATTTACACTACCCATCTCTAGCAAGTGACCAGCAGAGTAGCTAAAAGGCCTTTGGAGGATGATTCCATGAGGTACTAATTCGATTCAGTGATCAGTAATAAAGGTTTGATTTTTTAGTCATTTTCATGAACCAATCTCTACAAACTCAGGAGGAGAGAATCTGGATTCCTGGAGTCTTTACCACTAGGTGCTTGTAAAGAACGATTTTCGTACTTTGAGTAATTTGCACAAACCAATCTCTTCCAACACACCAAGAGAGAATGCAATTGTTTTCCGGTGGATGATTCCATGGGAAATTCATCAGAAGACGGGTGAGGAATGAATTTTCTCTTTCCTACTAATTTTCACCAACCGATTTTATTCACAATCCCCAGGAGTTAATTATCAAAGGATTTGGGAGGATGATTCCAAGTGCCATTAATGACTAACATTGAAAAGGAAGAACTGTCTCATTTGGAGTAATTTTCATCAAATCATGAACTGATGTCTACCAAATCACAAGAAGCGAATCTGAAAGGCTTTTGGGGGATGATTCCATTTGTCACTGATTTAGAGCATTGATCAGTTCTAACTGTCTCATTTTTAGCAATTTTCACGAGCAATCTCCACCAAATCCTGAAGAGAGAAGAGACTTGTGTTTTGGTGGATGTTTCCATGAGAAATAGATCAGGATACCAGATTAGGCATGTCTTTCTCATCTGGAATAATTTTCACGCACTGCTCTGTACCATGGGACGAGAAGTGACTCCTCGGGTCTTTCAGGAAGATTCCTTCTCACATTTATCTGTTGCACACATCCAAGGTGAATTTCTCATTTTGAGTCTATTTCAGGAACTGATTTCTTCCAAGTCAACAGGAGCGAATTGGAATGTGCTAAGGAGGCTCATTCTGTGAGGAATGAATGACTACCACCAAGCCGTTCAGAATTGCTTATTTTTTGGAATTTTCGAGACTCGACCTATAACAAATCACCAGAAGCAATTCTGAAAGGAATTTGGAGGATCATGCCAGATGGAGTTAATGACTAGCAGTGATCAGTAATTACTGTTGGATTTTTGTAATTTTCATGAACCCATCTCTACCAAAGGATCAGGAGACAATCTGAATGGCCTTTCGAGGAAGCGTGCATGAGACATCAATGGCTACATCGGATTAGTATTGAAGGTCTCATTTTTAGCAATTTACACTACCCATCTCTAGCAAGTGACCAGCAGAGTAGCTAAAAGGTCTTTGGAGGATGATTCCATGAGGTACTAATTCGATGCAGTGATCAGTAATAAAGGTTTGATTTTTTAGTCATTTTCATGAACCAATCTCTACAAACTCAGGAGGAGAGAATCTGGATTGCTGGAGTCTTTACCACTAGGTGCTTGTAAAGAACGATTTTCGTACTTTGAGTAATTTGCACAAACCGATCTCTTCCAGCGCACCAAGAGAGAATGCAATTGATTTCCGGTGGATAATTCCATGGGAAATTCATCAGAAGACGGGTGAGGAATGAATTTTCTCTTTCCTACTAATTTTCACCAACCGATTTTATTCACAATTCCCAGCAGTTAATTATCAAAGGATTTGGGAGGATGATTCCAAGTGTCATTGATGACTAACATTGATCAGGAAGAACTGTCTCCTTTGGAGTAATTTTCATCAAATCATGAACTGATCTCTACCAAATCACAAGAAGCGAATCTGAAAGGCTTTTGGGGGATGATTCCATTTGTCTCTGATTTATAGTATTGATCAGTTCTAACTTTCTCATTTTTAGCAATTTTCACGATCAATCTCCACCAAATCCTGAAGAGAGAAGAGACTTGTTTTTTGGTGGATGTTTCCATGAGAAATAGATCAGGATACCAGATTAGGCATGTCTTTCTCATCTGGAATAATTTTCATGCACTGCTCTGTACCATAGGACGAGAAGTGAATCCTCGGGTCTTACAGGAAGATTCCTTCTCAAATTTATCTGTTGCGCACATCCAAGGTGAATTTCTCATTTTGAGTCTATTTCAGGAACTGATTTCTTCCAAGTCAACAGGAGCAAATTGGAATGTACTAAGGAGGCTCATTATGTGAGGAATGAATGACTACCACCAAGCCGTTCAGAATTGCTTATTTTTTGGAATTTTCGAGACTCGACCTATAACAAATCACCAGAAGCAATTCTGAAAGGATTTTGGAGGATCATGCCAGATGGAGTTAATGACTAGCAGTGATCAGTAATTACTGTTGGATTTTTGTAATTTTCATGAACCCATCTCTACCAAAGGATCAGGAGAGAATCCGAATGGCTTTTCGAGGAAGCGTGCATGAGACATCAATGGCTACATCTGATTCGTATTGAAGGTCTCATTTTTAGCAATTTACACTACCCATCTCTAGCAAGTGACCAGCAGAGTAGCTAAAAGGCCTTTGGAGGATGATTCCATGAGGTACTAATTCGATTCAGTGATCAGTAATAAAGGTTTGATTTTTTAGTCATTTTCATGAACCAATCTCTACAAACTCAGGAGGAGAGAATCTGGATTCCTGGAGTCTTTACCACTAGGTGCTTGTAAAGAACGATTTTCGTACTTTGAGTAATTTGCACAAACCAATCTCTTCCAACACACCAAGAGAGAATGCAATTGTTTTCCGGTGGATGATTCCATGGGAAATTCATCAGAAGACGGGTGAGGAATGAATTTTCTCTTTCCTACTGATTTTCACCAACCGATTTTATTCACAATCCCCAGTAGTTAATTATCAAAGGATTTGGGAGGATGATTCCAAGTGCCATTAATGACTAACATTGAAAAGGAAGAACTGTCTCATTTGGAGTAATTTTCATCAAATCATGAACTGATGTCTACCAAATCACAAGAAGCGAATCTGAAAGGCTTTTGGGGGATGATTCCATTTGTCACTGATTTAGAGCATTGATCAGTTCTAACTGTCTCATTTTTAGCAATTTTCACCATCAATCTCCACCAAATCCTGAAGAGCGAAGAGACTTGTGTTTTGGTGGATGTTTCCATGAGAAATAGATCAGGATACCAGATTAGGCATGTCTTTCTCATCTGGAATAATTTTCAGGCACTGCTCTGTACCATAGGACGAGAAGTGAATACTCGGGTCTTTCAGGAAGATTCCTTCTCAAATTTATCTGTTGCACACATCCAAGGTGAATTTCTCATTTTGAGTCTATTTCAGGAACTGATTTCTTCCAAGTCAACAGGAGGGAATTGGAATGTGCTAAGGAGGCTCATTCTGTGAGGAATGAATGACTACCACCAAGCCGTTCTGAATTGCTTATTTGTCGGAATTTTCGAGACTCGACCTATAACAAATCACCAGAAGCAATTCTGAAAGGATTTTGGAGGGTCATGCCAGATGGAGTTAATGACTAGCAGTGATCAGTAATTACTGTTGGATTTTTGTAATTTTCATGAACCCATCTCTACCAAAGGATCAGGAGAGAATCCGAATGGCTTTTCGAGGAAGCGTGCATGAGACATCAATGGCTACATCTGATTCGTATTGAAGGTCTCATTTTTTGCAATTTACACTACCCATCTCTAGCAAGTGACCAGCAGAGTAGCTAAAAGGTCTTTGGAGGATGATTCCATGAGGTACTAATAAGATGCAGTGATCAGTAATAAAGGTTTGATTTTTTAGTCATTTCCATGAACCAATCTCTACAAACTCAGGAGGAGAGAATCTGGATTGCTGGAGTCTTTACCACTAGGTGCTTGTAAAGAACGATTTTCGTACTTTGAGTAATTTGCACAAACCGATCTCTTCCAGCGCACCAAGAGAGAATGCAATTGTTTTCCGGTGGATGATTCTATGGGAAATTCATCAGAAGACGGGTGAGGAATGAATTTTCTCTTTCCTACTAATTTTCACCAACCGATTTTATTCACAATCACCAGGAGTTAATTATCAAAGGATTTGGGACGATGATTCCAAGTGTCATTAATGACTAACATTGAAGGAAGAACTGTCTCCTTTGGAGTAATTTTCATCAAATCATGAACTGATCTCTACCAAATCACAAGAAGCGAATCTGAAAGGCTTTTGGGGGATGATTCCATTTGTCACTGATTTAGAGCATTGATCAGTTCTAACTGTCTCATTTTTAGCCATTTTCACGAGCAATCTCCACCAAATCCTGAAGAGA